>NC_086188.1:12960453-13040453 GCF_023053635.1 Elgaria multicarinata webbii
CCATATCTGTTCTTACACAATGCTTTTCAGAGGCGAGTGTTTGTGGCATGCTAGGGAGCTATGAGAAATTCATTTCAGTTCATTTTTTTTATCATGACGGTCCCAGTTCTCACCTTCCAGACCAAACACATACTCAGAAACACTTTGCAATTGAAGTCTGTACATCTCTGAGCTGACAATGAGATTTGAAGACCATAAAGCTATATTTGACAGCATGTATACATTTGAAAAATGTGCATGAAAAGTTATGCACTTTTGAAAAAAAAGTGCACAATTATGCTTTAATTAACGGGAAAAGAATTTTCACAGGGGTGCACAATTGATGGGTGGATTTGGAAAAAATACACACACAAAATATGCGCAATGTTTCAAGCAGAAGGAATAAAAACAAAATTACTATCTGATACGAGAGGAGATGGAACAAGCTTGGAGATGGAATTTGGAGAACTTTTTTGAGCTCAAGTTTTGCTTCTACACGCATCCCCACTTCACTGCCTAAGAACATCAGAAGAGCCCTGCTGGATCAGACCAAGGGTCCATCGAGTCCAGCACTCTGTTCACACAGTGGCCAACCAGCTGTCAACCAGCAGGACACAGTGCAAGAGTACCCTCCCACCCATGTTCCCCAGCAACTGGTGTATATAGGCTTACTGCCTCAGATACTGGAGGCTGCACTCAGCCATCAGGGCTAGTAGCCATTCAGAGCCTTCTCCTCCATGGATTTATCCAACCGCCTTTTAAAGTCATCCAAATTGCTGGCCGTCATGACATCTTGTGCAAATCATCTAGAGTATTGCGTCCAGTTCTGGGCTCCACAATTCAAGAAGGACGCAGACAAGCTGAAGCGCGTTCAGAGGAGGGCAACCAGGATGATCAGGGGTCTGGAAACAAAGCCCTATGAAGAGAGAGTGAAAGAACTGGGCATGTTTAGCCTGGAGAAGAGAAGATTGAGGGGAGACATGAGAGCACTCTTCAAGGACTTAAAGGGTTGTCACACAGAGGAGGGCCAGGATCTCTTCTCGATCCTCCCAGAGTGCAGGACACGGAATAACGGGCTCAAGTTAAAGGAAACCAGATTCCAGCTGGACATCAGGAAAAACTTCCTGACTGTTAGAGCAGTACGACAATGGAATCAGTTACCTAGGGAAGTTGTGGGCTCTCCCACACTAGAGGCCTTCAAGAGGCAGCTGGACAAGCATCTGTCAGGGATGCTTTAGGGTGGATTCCTGCATTGAGCAGGGGGTTGGACTCGATGGCCTTGTAGGCCCCTTCCAACTCTGCTATTCTATGATTCTATGATTCTAAGAGACGAGAAAATAAAATGATGGGCATGCATTCTTAAACATCCAAAACGTTGAACTGGAGCCAGAAGGGAGGCCCAATTTCCAGATTTCTCTGTCTGTCTGTTGGGTTGCAAACACAGCAGCAATCCTCTTCTTTCAAATTGCTTCACAGTTGTTAGCTCTTGTGAACTCCAGAAACCCTCCCTCAACCTTTATGCTTGAAAAATTTGAAAGGGAACAGCTGTTAAAAATATAGTTTATCACAGATGCACAGTTGAAAACAATTACGTGATGAAGCTGAGGACTTGGGACATCCCTACCTCTAGTGCCCAAAGTCATAACTACAGCATGTGCTTTTCTTTACCAATGTTTTAAGGGTAAAATCCTTAGTAATCTCAGTAATCGCTGACAATACAATTTCTTGTACCAATAAGAACCACCACAATGTTGCAGAAGACAGATTGTGTGGTTGGGGAGATCCGGTTCCAGAAGATATGGCACATTACGTACTTGACTATACAGATATAAGAAAAAACTTATTTAGAGGCTCTTTTAAAGGAAGTGAAATATAAGGGTGTTTAGGAGATACTGAGATATTTATTACATTCAACCAACCCCTACGTGATACAGAGGGTTGCACTATTTGCAGTGAAAGCTACTAGATGTAGAACAAAGTTTTTTGGATACTATTGGTGGGAAGTGTTATAAAGATTCAGAGCTACGAATACAATTTGACTGACAGGTTATTAAAGGTTTTTGTATGTTTGTCGCTCACCTACCTGACCATCATTTCAGCTAAGAATTGTTATGTATTTCATAGTTCTGTTGTTTTAACCTTATGTGTAACTTTTGATATTGTATAACAATATTGTAAATTTTAAAGTTTGCATGTGTTGCAATGATCTGTGGATTGAGCAATAAATGTTTGGAGCACAATGTTGCACTTGTATTTTCTGCAGTACCCTTTAAGCAAGGGATTTAGAATCTCAGGTGGGGGAGGGTGTCTGACTATGCCCCCTTTACCTGGCTCCGCCCATTCTCCCAAAACACCAATCATTTGATGGTTTCCCAACTTTTGTTAAGCCTCTCTCCATACTATTCTAAATAGTTGGGACCTCCATTTGAATTAAAGGTATTATGGAAGCAAAATATCACAGAGCTAGAAGGGGCTTACAAGCCATCTAGTCCAACCCCCAGGATGAGAGAACACCAGCAGCTGGTAACTGGTTCAGTTGTCAAACTGCTCTTATTTTTAAGACATTTCTCATAATGTTCAAACTAAAATCTACCCTCCTATGACGTATGCCCATCTCATTGTACCACCACTGAGGAAAGTACCTTGAGTGGTGACACAAGTCAGGGCCTTCTTCATGGTGGCACCCCAACTTTGGAATGTCCTCTCCTAAGAGGTTTGCCTGGCAACAATTTTACCATCATTTTGGATTCAGACCCGTTTGATCACCCAGGCATTTTATTATTATTATTATTATTTATTTATTTATATAGCACCATCAATATACATGGTGCTGTACAGAGTAAAACAGTAAATAGCAAGACCCTGCCGCATAGGCTTACATTCTAAGAAAATCATAATAAAACAATAAGGAGGGGAAGAGAATGCAAACAGGCACAGGGTAGGGGAAACAGGGACTGGGTAGGGTAAAACTAACAGTATAAAGTCAGAACAAAATCAAGTTTTAAAAGCTTTAGGAAAAAGAAAAGTTTTTAGCTGAGCTTTAAAAGCTGCGATTGAACTTGTGGATCTCAGATGTTCTGGAAGAGCGTTCCAGGCGTAAGGGGCAGCAGAAGAAAATGGACGAAGCCGAGCAAAGGAAGTAGAGACCCTTGGGCAGGCGAGAAACATGGCATCTGAGGAGCGAAGAGCACGAGCGGGGCAATAGTGTGAGATGAGAGAGGAGAGATAGGAAGGAGCTAGACAGTGAAAAGCTTTGTAGGTCAACAGGAGAAGTTCATATTGGATTCTGAAGTGAATTGGAAGCCAATGAAGAGATTTCAGGAGTGGAGTTGCATGGTCAGAGCAGCGAGCCAAGAAGATGATCTTAGCAGCAGAGTGGTGAACAGAAACCAACTCTTCTGCTGTTAACTGGCTTTCTGAGAACATTGGTTCTGTCTTCTTTCTTTATTGCTCACTGCCCAGGAAGCCTGGTGTATAAATAAAATATATGGAAATGATGCAGACATAACTGTTTGTGGCGAGTGGGACAATGGGGGGAAATCAAGAAGTCCACAAACTAAGCAGCAAAGGAAAGGGATTGTTTTAAGGCAACTTCCCCTTCTGCTTTTATCACTGTGTTTCTTGTTCTGATATCCAGCAACGCAGTAGTAGGTAGACTCATGCTTTGCCTGAACATTGGTGATGGTTAGGTAAGCCACTTTTTTAGAGGCATCCGTGGAAGCAGAGAAGTGTCCGGAAGCTTCCGAACCAAAATCGGTCTTGTCGGAGGACACCTCATACTTGAGGAGGAACTTTGGGCTCTTCCATTCCTGTTTCTGAAGCCATCGGAAAAGTCCAAAAGTGATGGGATCAATACTGCAGGAGAGTTGAACTGTAGCTCCCAGGGATGCTGAGATGGAAGCTGGCTGAGTCAGGTTTAATTGAGCAAAGGACCCTGAGGTCATAAGGATGGGGAAGAAGAAATGTGTTCAGTTCATATTGTAATGCGAACTTCTCTAATTTAGCACTTTTTGAAACACTATGCGAAATACAACTCAGTTACCATTTAAAATTTGCCCTTCTTACAATCAAAACTGGTGTACAAAAAAAGGAGTGTGTGTGTGTGTGTGCATGCAAAATACTTGCCAAAGTGTGCATATTAGGAAAAATGTGTGCAAAAAGTGCATGCATGAGCACAAAGGTGCAAATGAATACTTATCAATTTCCAAGAATTAAAACTGGAGAATTCTCAAAGTCTGAGATGATCTGAACTTAATTTAGTGTGTGTGTGTGTGTGTGTGTGTGTGTGTCGGGGTGGGGAATAAAAACTGAGCAGAGCCAAAATTGACAGATTCATCCATACTTACCTGAAGATGGGGGGGGGATATTAAATTGTTTTTAACTGTGGTTTAATTTGTTTTTAACTGTGCATATTTATTGTTTTATACTGTATGCTTTTATCTCTACGCTGCTCTGAGATCTTAATGATATAGGGCGGGATATAAATGTTTTAAATAAATAATAAATAAATATTAAATGAACATTAAATAAACAGGCATCAAAATAAACTGGCATAAAGTAACAGCCAAGAAACACCATCTACCATAATGTGAATGACAATATCTAGAGAGAAACAATAAGACATGTCCATTACCTGCAGCACAGGTGAAGAAAGCAGCAAGAAACAAAGGCCATCCCATGGTGCTGGATTCCGGGTTCTTTGAGATGAAAAAAGTCTTCATTGCTCCTCTTGCATGATCTTGGGTCATAAATACCCAGAGCTCAAGAATACACCTTTCATGCAAATGGGCTTCTTTTTCATTGGCTACGAGGGTAGTGATATAGAACCCCTCCACACATCACAACGTCTGTATAATCGTTTACAAAGATGGAAACAGTTCTTGACCAGCCTTTAGGGAAGGATGCTGCAGCCATTGGCCTGATTTCATGAAGCCCTTGGCTAATTTCAAAAGCTCTTGGCAAGCAATCAGAGCCCCGGCAAGATTTGTCTTTCCCCAGCAGTCTGCTAGGTGGGGAAGGAGAGGGAGTGAAACAAAGAGAGAGGGAAGGAGAGAGAGAGAGAGAGAGAGAGAAGAGTTTGGCAGAAAAAGCAGAGAAAAGTTTGGCATAAAGCAAGAGAGAAAGAGAGGAAGTGGAGTGCAGGTGATTTAGATCTGTGCCCACCCATTTCTGGTTTTGTACCTGCCAACCACTGGTAGATGCCACCAGACAAGTGACCCCCAAGGAAATGGGACCTTGACTGGACAAAATTCTCCTTCCTTAGGTCCCTCACTCTGAACATAGCGAGCAAACTGAGGTACTGTAGTAAATTACAATTAACATCAAAATGCACAATGATAGTGCTTTTTAAACAACAACAACAACAACAACAAACTTTTAGATCAAAGTGCAGACCCTTGTTCCTCCTGGTGGCCCAATTCCATTTCAGAGAAACGGCCTCTTGAAACTGGCCTTGCAAACAGCCTCTTGAAATTTTTCACCCTACATCATCCGTTTCCCACAAACCCAGAGTCCCCTCTGCATATCATGTTCTCCAACTTGTCCAATTCGTTTATCTGCTTTGGGAGGATGAAAACTTTACTAGCATTTTCTGCCTCCTCAAGTTACAATTCCCCTGCTTTTTGGGGCTTGGCTGAAATGTTGTTTTTCATACCATATGTCGTTGTTTTTAATTAGTGAATATATAATATTAGGAGGGTGCAGAATGAGTCTGTGCTGCTCCAAAAAATTGGAGCAGCTCTGTCTGTCTGTACCGTCAGATTATCCTTTGGAGAACAGCTCTGTTTTTGGATAACCGCTCCATTATAGTCTATGGGAATTAACCAAAATGCTTACAGCTCCATCATTTTTAAAGCTAACGAGTTGAAACCTGGCACTGTGAGAGCTCTTAAGTATGGCTTTAGCCATACCAAGATTGAATGAGATCTGTTCATCCCTTGATTTTTAGAGGGTTTTTTTTTTTGGTAAGTTTGACGGCTGTAAAACTATAAAAAAAAATCCTAAAAAATCAAGGCATGAAAGGATCTGCATCCAACTTGTCCACATGGTTTATCTGATTTGGCAGAATGAGAATTTCACTAGCACTTGCTGTCTTCTTAATTCATAATTTCCCTGCTTTTTGGTGTTTGGCTAAAACATTGTTTTGTGTACCACAGTTGTTGTTTAATTTAGTGAATATATAAACATTTATGGTGAGATTGTGACACAGTGGCAGGAACTACACTACTGCTTTAAAACAGTTTATAACAGTAATGACAACTGTTGTGGCCCAGGGCACACTCCAGATACAGTTTTCAAACTGTTTTCAAAGTGTCATATCCTGCTTGGTGTAGATGTGGCCAGTGACACAGTACCGGGGGAGGGGGAACTCTGGCAGTCTACAGAATGAGCAGCAATGAAGGAGGTTGTTTTAGGGCAGCGTCCCCTTCTGCTTTTATTACTGTGTTTCTTGCCCTGATAGCCTGCTTGACAGTAATAGGCAGCCTCATGCTTTGCCTGAACATTGGTGATGGTTAGATAAGCTACTTTTTTAGAGGCATCCACGGAAGCAGAGAAGTGTCCGGAAGCTTCTGAACCAAAATCGGTCTTGTTGGAGGACACCTCATACTTGAGAAGGAACTTTGGGCTCTTCCATTCCTTTTGCTGATACCAGTTGAAACCTCCAAATGTGAAGGAATCAATACTGCAAGAGAGTTGAACTGTGCCTCCCAGAGCAGCTGACGCTGAAGCTCGCTGAGTCAAGGTAAACTGGGCAAAGGACCCTGAAGATATGGAGGGGAAAGGAATTTGTTCAGTTCCTGTTTTAATCCCAACTTACCTAATTTTGCACTTTTTGAAACACTATGCAAACTCAAATTCGGTTCTATTATTATAAAAAATGCCCTTTTCTGAATTTTACCATGGAGTTCTGTACAAAAACAGTGTACAAAAACAGTGTACAAAAGCAGTGTACAAAAACAATTGTGTGTGTATACATACAGATTCACCCACATGCACACAAACTGAAAAACGCTCGCCAAAATTCATATCTTACACCAAAAGGTGAGCAAAAAATGCATGCATTTGCCCTACGTGCAAAAAAGATGCTTATACATTTTCATGAGAAACTTAAAAAAAACCCAACACAACTCAAAGCTTGGGATGAACTGAAATGAAGACTGAAGAAAATCTCAAGGTCTGAGATGAACCAAAGTTTTGAAAAAACGAGAAACGAAGAGGAGCTAACATGGTCAGAGATTCATCCACCTGTACCTGAAGATGGGGGAAAGTTTTTTTTGTTTCTTAAAAAATAACAAAAGATTAAATAAACAGACATTAAGAAAGTAGCAATAAAGCATCATCCACCATGAAGCAAGTGACGATAGCAAGAGAGAAACGGTAACATATATCCATCACCTGCACAGCAAGTGAAGAATGTAACTAGAAAGAAAGGGTGTCCCATGATGCAAGGTTTGTTCAGACGAAAATGCCTTTATTGCTGCTCTTGTACAAGCCTGATTAATAAAGGACCAAAGCGCAAGAATACACACCTTTCATGCAAATAGGCTTCTCCTTTATTGGCTATGAGGGTAGTGCTATAGAACACATCACGGCATCTATATAACTGTTGACGAAGACAGAAAGAGTTCTTGGCCAGCTTTCTAGGGCCTGAGCCTTCAGCCATTGGCCTGATTTCATGAAGCCCTTGGATAATTTCAAAAAGCTCTTTGCACGTAATCAGCCCCATGACAAGGTCTGCCTATCTTTCCCTCAGCAGCTATTGGTTGGTGAGGGAGAAGGAGAGAAAGAAGTGGGTCACACTCACACACACACAGAGAAAGTGATGATTTTTAAAAATTGTTTATTACATTTATATCCCACCTTTTTCCATCTAAGAACCCAAGGTGGCATACATAATCCTCCTCCTCCTCCACTTTATCCTCACAACAACAACCCTGTGAGGTAGGTTAGGCTTTGTCAGTGACTAGTCCAAAGACACCCAGGGGGGATTCGCACGTCGCTCCCAGAGCGCTTCTATGCGACCCCAGAGCACCCAGAAAACGATAGTCTGACTTCCCTGTAAAAGAAACGAGGAAGAGCCGTCCATGCCGCCGCCGCCGCCACCGCTGAGGAGAGCTCTCCACCGGCGAGGAGAGCTTGGCAAAAGAAGGTGGGGTAGAGAGCTTCTTCCGCTCTTCACCCCGCCTTCTTTTGCTGAGCTCTCCTCACCTGCGGAGAGCTCTCCTCCTCGTCGTTGGTGGCGTTGGCGGCGTTGGCGGCATGGATGGCTCTTCCTCGTTTCTTTTACAGGGAAGTCAGACTATCGTTTTCGGGGTGCTCTGGGGTCGCATAGAAGTGCTCTGGGAGCGACGTGCAGATCCCCCCCCCCAGTGAGCTTCCATGGCCGAGTGAGGACTAGAACCCGGATCTCCCGACTCCCAGTCCAACGCTCTAGCCACCACACTACACTGACTTGCATTTTGCTCTGTCCATGCCCACTTCTGGCTCTAGTCCTGCCCACCAATGACATATGACACCTGACAGGTGATCCCCAAGGAAATGTGGCCCTTCACAAGGGTGTGCGTGGAATGTCCCAATCCCTTCTTTTGAACCCTCACTCTGAATATAGCGAGCCGACTGAGGTACTGAATTAAAATACAAATCGCATAAGGGTACAGAAATGTTGTTGTTGTTTTTAATCCCTAAAATCAGCAACTTTGGAAAGAAAGTAAAAGTTGTGCTCTACATTTGTGCTCCACAGAAATGTAGGTTGAACAATTGCTGTCCCGTCGTCCAACCTAAAAAGAATCTTCCTGAGCCATTCTGAGAAGTAGTTTATATTTCTTGTGTTCGATGTCTCTGGTTTAGAGACTTTTTTGTGTTCTGTGTCTTGGGTGTACACAACCTGAAAGGGGGATGCAGTTTTTATTTTATTTATTTATTTTCCTCCAAGGAACCCAAGGTGGTGTACGTAATCCTCTTCCTCCTCTACATTTTATCATCACAACAACAACCCTGTGAGGTAGGCTGGGCTGAGTGTTTGTGACTGGCCCAAAGTCACCCAGTGGGTTTCTATGGCTGAGTGGGGACTAGAACCTGGATCTCCCAACTTCCAATCCAACACTTTAGCCACTACACCACATTGGCTTGTGTCCTTTTGACCTACAACTCCCATCCTTTTCACCATTGGCTATGCTGATGAGGACTGATGAGAGCTGTTGCCCAAACATCTGGAGGGTCACCTGTTGCCCACTCATGATTTAAACCTTTATTTATTTTATTTATTTATTTATTACACTTATATACCGCTCCCATAGCCAGGGCTCTCTGGGCGGTTTACAGAAATTCTAAAATTGAGATAAAAACAAGTATACAAAATTTAAAACTCTAAAACACAGAACATACACACATAAAGCATTAAAACCGTTTAAAAAAACTAAACATGTGGGTGATTAAGATGTGCCGCCATATGCCTGGGCAAAGAGGAAAGTCTTAACCTGGCGCCGGAAAGATAGCAGCGTTGGTCCCAGGCGAGCCTCATCGGGGAGATCGTTCCATAGTCTGGGGGCCACCACCGAAAAGGCCCTGTCCCTCGTTGCCACACTCCGCGCCTCTCTTTAAAGCAAAATATCACTTTGTTTCAATACATGGGAAGATGGTGCCACCTGCTGCCCAAAATCATAAATGAAGCACACTTTTCCTCTGAGCCATAGCTCTGGAGGAACATGGAGGGATGAATTCCAAGCAACCAGTAGACAACAAATGCAGTAGAGAACCATCACTATCTCTTATATGTGAGCCCATCTGGACAACCAAAGTATTCTGGTGATCAGGATAACCAAAGTATTTTGGTGAACTTATCAATTTCGCTTCCTTTTTGTCTTGAATATGGAGAACTTTGTGGATTTTAGTAAATTCACATTGAACGCTGCAAAGCTCTTCATAAAAGTGTCCATCTGTAGCCTGGCCATGCCCACAATAAATATATTCCAGCCACTGAAGAAGCCATTGATCACACCCATTAATTTAATTACAAAATGCCATCATGGCAATCACTGTGAAACTACTGTTGTCAGAGCAAAATAGTTTATGGAAGGATGAAGTCCTGAGAAGTATGACATAATTGTCCATAAAATATCTCAGACTCCCCCTTCCCCCACTTTTCTGCCCTGACCCACCTTTGTTCCTTGTTTGCATGAGACACTAGGGCTGTGCACTGATCCCCTCAGAGCCAGTTCGGAGTCCCCAAAGCAGACCCAATTCGCCTCTGGGGTGCTTCGGGGGTTGCCCGACTCGCGTCGGTGCCAAAGCGAGATTCAGACCTTCTGAGGCAACTCGGACTTTTCTAGGTGCCGGCTGCACAGCCAGTATCCAGGAAAGCCTCCCTATCCCTGCATTTCCCTGCTTACCTGCTGCCTCCTCCTCCTCCTCCTCCTCCTCCTCCTCCTCCTCCTCCACCTCCTCCTCCTCCTCTGTCGCTCCTGCCGGAACGTCAGTAGAACCAGGCTGCGTGCGATTTTAAGATATCGTGGGGGCTCTGCTGATTAGTACCTCTATGGCCACCATAGTTTGTGGCCATAAAGGTACTTAGCCGGAATCAGCCCGCCTCGCCTTGGATTCGGGGCCTCAGCCCGAGGCTGTGCACAGCTCTAGTTAAAAACTCCGCATGTATGTCACATGCATACAGTTGACAAAAGGTTTGGCTCCAACACTGGGAGGATGGCACCCTCTTGTGTTCAAACTCATAACTGCAGCACATGTTATTTTGGGACCACAGCTGCACAGAAAGGTCAAAGCAAGCATGGATGTGTGAAGTCATCATTGGAGTGCCGAAGAGGAAGCTATTATTATTATTATTATTTATTTATTTATTTATTTATTTATATAGCACCATCAATGTACATGGTGCTGTACAGAGTAAAACAGTAAATAGCAAGACTCTGCCGCATAGGCTTACAATCTAATAAAATCATAGTAAAACAATAAGGAGGGGAAGAGAATGCAAATAGGCACAGGGTAGGGTAAGCAGGCACAGAGTAGGGTAAAACTAACAGTATAAAGTCTGCACAACATCAAGTTTTAAAAGCTTTAGGAAAAAGAAAAGTTTTTAGTTGAGCTTTAAAAGCTGCGATTGAACTTGTAGTTCTCAAATGTTCTGGAAGAGCGTTCCAGGCGTAAGGGGCAGCAGAAGAAAATGGACGGAGCCGAGCAAGGGAAGTAGAGGCCCTTGGGCAGGCGAGAAACATGGCATCAGAGGAGCAAAGAGCACGAGCGGGGCAATAGTGTGAGATGAGAGAGGAGAGATAGGAAGGAGCTAGACCGTGAAAAGCTTTGTAGGTCAACAGGAGAAGTTTATATTGGATTCTGAAGTGAATTGGAAGCCAATGAAGAGATTTCAGAAGCGGAGTAACATGGTCAGAGCGGCGAGCCAAGAAGATGATCTTTGCGGCAGAGTGGTGAACAGAAACCAACGGACTGATGTGAGAAGAAGGAAGGCCAGAGAGAAGAAGGTTGCAGTAGTCCAACCGTGAAATAACCAGCGCATGAACAAGCGTCTTGGCGGAAGAGACAGACAAAAATGATCGAATCCTGGCAATATTATACAGGAAAAATCGACAGGATTTAGCTACTGCCTCAATATGAGGAATAACGGATTGCGAGGAGTCAAATATAAAGCCAAGGCTACGAGCTTCCTTAACCGGAGTAAGCGTAACATCATTGACAGTAAGAGAGAATGAGAGATGAGGAGAAGGTTTAGGAGGAAAAACGAGCAATTCAGTCTTTATTATTATTGTTGTTGTTGTTATTGTTGTTGTTGTTGTTATTATTCACTAATATTTCTTAATTACGTTTGATGTAGTTCCCTTTAATGCAGAAGTAGTGTTACTTGTTCAATGTGTGATTCTTAAGACGCTCATGTTTGATGGTTCCAGCAAAGGATCTTTGGATTCGCTGGCAATGTACGATTACCAGCCCCAATTGACATTCATGAGTGATTCTGAGAAAGAATTTATAATTTTCTATCCAATGACTTTACATGGCACAACACTATTCCCTGAGGCCCAGGATTATTGTGCTGTTTACATGAGACACTTGAAAAGGATGCAGGTGTTGAAACCTCAGTCTGTCACACCTGCACAGTTGACAAAATCTAGTGTAAATTTAAAATCGCCTTCCTTCGATGGACATTGCTCACGTCAACAGAAGGAGGATGGTTCCCTCTGCTGCCCAAAGTCATAACTGCAGCATACGCTGTTCTGTACATCACATCTGTAGATAAACGTCAACACACAGGTTAAACAATCACTGAAAAACCAAATTGGAAACAAGGAATCTACCAATATTTCTTAAGGGTGCTTTCTGCAGTTTTATTTAGTCCAGGCTATTTTTGCCCATTGCTCAAAGCTGGAGGGTTCTTCATATGCACACGTCACGTTGAAACCAACAGAGTCTATATTGGCAGCCGGACCGATTCATATGCAAGGTGTGTTTGAAGGAATGCAGTGTGATGGATTTTTTTTTTTAAAAAAAAACTTTAACACTTCTTTTGGGGCATCCACAGAAGCAGTGACGAGTTGAGCCAACTGATGGATTTCTCAGGTTTGTTTTTTTTAATTTGCGCAAATTGTGATTGGGTGGCTAATTTCTGCTTTTCCATGGCCTTGGTGCTAGATGCTTATCATTGGCAGACCCGAATCCCAGAACTCTCTCTAAGCTGGAATAGAGACATGGCATCCATGCTTCTAAAGCTCTCCTGCAATTGAAGCTACCATTCCGGATCTGGATTGACCCCTGCATGGAAAATATTGCATTAACTTTCTCCCCTGTCCATCCCCCCGCCCCATTCAAACACCACCAGGCACAGATCAGCTAAAAGTCTTTAATGATTTCGTGCTGTTCCTGCTCCAGGGAGATAAAGTGAAGGTTTTTGTTTCAGTTCCCCATTAGAATGTACCACAGTGTAACATCCTAGTACCCTTGTCCCACATAGCACAGTAATAATTGGCCTCATCTTCAGCCTGAATGCCAGTGATGGTTAAATAGGCTACGTCCTCAGAGCGGGTAGCGGTGTATCGGTCTGGGATCCCTTCTCCCCTGCTGGTACCATCACGTTGGACATAGCGAAGGTCCTGTCCAGGTTTCTGTTGATACCAACCAATGTAGTATGGATCATTGCTGATGGTGCAGGAGAGTTTAGCCGTCTGTCCCAGTGAGACAGACTGGGAGGCTGGCTGAGTCAACCTTACCTGTGAACTGACACCTTGACAAAGAGAAAAGGCAAGACGGAGGATCTGATGAATTTCCTGGCTCCAAGTATCACGAAAGCCGTACGTTTTTAAGATAGAGGCACAATGTTATATATCGTCGTTATTAGTATGCTTACCTGAGTAGCAACTGAGAAATGTCAGGAATAGCAGCGCCCTGGCCATGGTAGCTCTTAAGAGGAGTTTGATGTGCTAAAGCAAAGTAATATCTCCCTGGGACATTCTGCCTCCTTTTCTAAATCCACTTGGAAGGGAAGAGTGATCAACCATGCAAATATGTTCATGCCCGTTGGATTTGCAAGAAATTGCACTCCTCCCCTAATGAGATGTGTCCTTCTGGCCAAGCCAATGGCCGGAGAAGACATTTGCATGGAGAGGATTAAAAGGACATAGAGGGGGAAAGACATCAATCCCATTGGACAAGGTTGAGACAGAATTAAATACGTGTTGTATTAAGGAAACAAAATATGCTCGTTGGAAAACTGTAATCTGGTTTCAAAGGGAAATTGTGAGGAATAATAAGTGGGCCGGTGAGAGATTGTTGCATAGCTATGGTAATCTCCCATGGGATCATCCAAGGAGTTCTCCTCAGAAGGTTGTGAGGAGATTTGCTTGGTGAATGTATTGAAAGACACTTTGGGCTCATCTACACCAAATAGGATATTCCACTATGAAAGTGGTATGAAAGCAGTATATAAAAGGCAGGAGCCACACGACTGCTTTATAGCGGTATTGAAGTGCACTGACAATCGTTGGGGCCCATAATACATACTATCAAAGGAGACCAACGTTGGCTTATTTGGGAATCCAGCTATGGACCATGGGTCCTGATCCACACCTATCATGGTATTTGAAAGATGCTGGGGTATATTGATCATTAGGTTTGGGAAATTGCATTTTTTTTTTAGCTTTAACTTGTTCTGGGCCTGACTCTTAGGAGAATCCTCAGGTTTTTCCTTCTCATCTAATACTTCAAATAACCTCTTAAAATTAAAAGATGTTGTTTTCTTTGAATGAGCTGAGCTTTGGAGGTTTTTCCTTTTCCTTTTAGTTTTTTCTACAACCTTCCTAGATGGTAGGAAAACCATATACCCCTTTCATACCACTTTCATGGTGTTATATCCTGTTTGGTGTAGATGCGTCAGTGGGCCCCAACAGTTGTCAGTGCACTTCATTACCACTATGAAGCAGTAGTGTGGCTCCGCAGGGCTCAGTCCTGGGCCCAGTGCTCTTCAACATTTTTATTAATGATTTGGACGAGGAGGTGCAGGGAACGCTGATCAAATTTGCAGATGACACAAAATTGGGTGGGATAGCTAATACCCTGGAAGACAGAAACAAACTTCAAAGTGATCTTGATAGGCTGGAGTGCTGGGCTGAAAACAACAGAATGAAATTTAATAGGGATAAATGCCAAGTTCTACATTTAGGGAATAGAAACCAAATGCACAATTACAAGATGGGAGACACTTGGCTCAGCAATACTACAAACGAGAAAGATCTTGGAATTGTTGTAGATCGCAAGCTGAATATGAGCCAACAGTGCGATATGGCTGCAAGAAAGGCCAATGCTATTTTGGGCTGCATTAATAGAAGTATAGCTTCCAAATCACGTGAGGTACTGGTTCCTCTCTATTCAGCCCTGGTTAGGCCTCATCTAGAGTATTGCGTCCAGTTCTGGGCTCCACAATTCAAGAAGGACGCAGACAAGCTGGAGCGTGTTCAGCGGAGGGCAACCAGGATGATCAGAGGTCTAGAAACAAAGCGTTATGAAGAGAGACTGAAAGAACTGGGCATGTTTAGCCTGGAGAAGAGAAGATTGAGGGGAGACATGATAGCACTCTTCAAATACTTAAAAGGTTGTCACACAGAGGAGGGCCAGGATCCCTTCTTCATCCTCCCAGAGTGCAGGACACGGAATAATGGGCTCAAGTTAAAGGAAGCCAGATTCCGTCTGGACATCAGGAAAAACTTCCTGACTGTTAGAGCAGTGCGACGGTGGAATCAGCTACCTAGGGAGGTTGTGGGCTCTCCCACACTAGAGGCCTTCAAGAGGCAGCTGGACAACCATCTGTCAGGGATGCTTTAGGGTGGATTCCTGCATTGAGCAGGGGGTTACACTCGATGGCCTTGTAGGCCCCTTCCAACTCTGCTATTCTATGATTCTATGATTCTATGATTCCTGCCTTTTATATATCACTTTCAATGTGGGATATCCTGCTTGGTGTAGATGAGCCCTTCCTGTCCCTGATTCATTCATAAAATACCCCCTGCCCCACCCACCCAAGCGCATTGCAATATAACAGTATCTAACTCCTGTTGTTATGTAATGTTTACTTTGCGTGGCTCCATGAAGTTGCAAAGCATCTGAGTAGGCCTAAGGCCTAAGACCTGTGCAGTAGTTGCTTAGTAATGTTCTCAATGGAGAAGATGGACAATCACTTTGGAAATTGTGAGACCGAGCCTGAAGCAGGTAAATTCGATTCTGATTGGGTTGGTCCAATAAGTCAATTAAAAATCAATTAAGGAGCTGAGAATTGACAGTTAAGTTTGTCAGTCCATGAAGAACGAGGGTAGAGGTCTGCTGGTTGGTGCATAGCATTGGAAAAAGCTGAGGGGAAACTGAATAGATAAAGTCTGGATGCTAAACTATTCCTTCTGTGCAGGGCCGGTGCCAGGCTTTTTTGAGCCATAGGCAAGGTGAGCTGCTTTCATCCCCGCACCGTACCCCCACCCCACCTCAGGTAGGCAGAGACAGGCGGGGATGGAGGCCGCCTTACCTTTCCCTCGCCTGAAGTCGTCCTGGCTTGGCTTTGGCTGGGCGGGACGCTGCGGTGGGGCGGGCGGGCGGCTCCACGTTCTGACGTCTGGCGTGCCCGGATGCCAGAACGTGGAGCCATCCATTCGCGCCCCCCCCCCAGTGTCCCAGCTTGGCTTTGGCTGGGTGGGCCCAACTGAAGCCAAGCCAGGGACACTGGGGTGGGGGTGGGGCGGAAGGGCAGCTTTGGAACGGCGCGCCCAGAAGCTGCCCTCGCTCAGACAGAGCGGCTCTGAGAGTGGGAGGGCAACTTCTGGGTGCGGCGTTCAGCGCCCTCCTTACCTTGGCACTCTAGGCGGCCGCCTGACTGGCCTCTATGGCAGTGCCATCCCTGCTTCTGTGCAGGATAACTATACATGGCTGGTGGAGCTCAAGCACAGGTAGCACGTGGCTGTGTTCTACTACAGGGATACCCTAAGAGCTTGCCAGAAGAAAGTTATCCAAGCAGGCAGTAAAAATCCAGAAGCTGCACCTGGTGGTAAGTGTATTTGGCCGGGGTGGAGTCTTAGGGAATTTACTCCGAGCAAAAGGAATGATTAAGCATGCATTTCTGTGCGTGTTTAGAGGGGAAAATGCGATACAACTCCCGCATGCCAGGGCCCAACTTTTTAAAGAATGCACAACTTTTCCCATCTGAAGGAACCAAAGTTCAGGTCGCAAATGAGAATGGGAGCAAGACAAATGGAGTTTGGAAACAAAATTCGGAGAATTTCAGCAGGCTTGCTATTGTCCAGTTCTTCCATCCCTTTGGAACTGGGCGGCCATCTGTCCATCCCAGATCTTCCATTCAAACATCAACAGGTGCATATAAACTTCAGGACTTTAAGGATTCTTTAGTCCATTCCATATGTCTAAATCAACAGCTTCCACAAGGTGAAGGATTTATATTTACAACTGACATTAAGAAACATAACAAAACAAAACAAGAATTCACTGGCCTTGCATTTAAAGTTGGGTGTTAATTTTGACAACAATTCTCCAAAATTTACATTTTTTTCCCAGTTCGGGATGAAAAGAATTTGAGATTAAAAAATAAAAATAAATCAAAAGTTCCAAATTCATTACAGAAGTCGACATGTGCTCTTTGAGGTCTGGTTTTGATTCTCTCTGGTTTTCAGTTTGTGATGCTAAATTAGGGTTTCCATCACTTTTTTTCTGACAGTATCCACATGGTTAACAGCTGCACAGTTATCATCTGCAACATGGTCCTTTCAGTGCTTGGAATAACTATCCATATTGAATTTGATTGGTGCAGATGTGTGGGGATTTATTTTCAGATTATGTTTGATAAGAATTTACCAACATATGTGAAGTTCCTTATAGGCAAGAGGAAGGAAAGGAAAGGAACCTCACGTGCAAAGCACTTGAGTCATTGCTGACTCCTAGAGGGACGCCTGCTTTTCGCTGACGTTTTCTTGGCGGACTTTGTAGCGGGGTGGTTTGCCATGGCCTTCCCCAGTCGCAGTTACCTTTCCCCCAGTTAGCTGGGTACTCATTTTACCGATCTCGAAAGGCTGAGAAGACCTGAGCCTGCTGCCTGAGAACCAGCTTCCGCTGGGATCGAACTCAGGCCGTGGGGAGAGTTTCGGCTGCAGTAATTTCCGCTTACCACTCGGCGCCACACGAGGTTCATATAGGGAAGAGAGAAAGAACGTAATATTAAAACACACACACATAACACTACCAGTATTCAGCTTGTGACCGCTTACGTTATGCACTGATTCCTGGATGGAAAAGCATGCATGGCCTTTCTGACCATTGTGGTCTTCTTGATTCCAACTCTTGCAAACACCAACTGCCACAGATCAGCTTAAGCACCTGTAAGAATTCTTGAGTCCCTATTCTGGGGAGGAAGGGTGAAGGTTTTTGTCTCAGTTCCCCCTTAGAATTTACCACTGTGGAATGTGATAGCTCTGATGGACCACATAGCACAGTAATAATCAGCCTCATCTTCTGCCTGACTACCGGTGATGTTCCCAGAGCGGGAAGCAGTGAATCGATCCGGGATGCCTTCTCCCCTGCTGCCACCATCACGTTGGACATAGCGAGGGCCTTGTCCAGGTTTCTGTTGATACCAGCCTGTGTTGGTTGGGTTACTGCTGATGGCGCAGGTTATTGTAGCTGTTTGTCCCGGGGACACAGACACAGTGGCCGGCTGAGTCAATGTTGGCTGTGAACTGACACCTTTGAGAAAACGAATAAGCATCAACAGCAGTTGGTCCCCTGCTGCTGTATCCATCTGTATGGATACAGCGAGGGCCATGTCCAGGTTTCTGTTGATACCAGACTGTGTAGTAACTGCTGATAGTGCAGGACAGTTTAGTTGTTTCTACCAGGGACACAGACTGGATGGTTGGCTCAGTTTTGCATGGACGATCCGCATCAGCTCTTTCATTCATACATCATTAGGCATAGAACAGTTTCAGCTTTTTAATCGTTCTCAAGTCCCTGCACGGGGGAGATACAGAGAAAGTTTTTGTCTCAGTTCCCCACCAGAATTTATCACTGTGGAACGAGCTGCTGTAATACATTGCACAGTAATAATCAGCGTCATCTTCAGCCTGAGTGCCGGTGATGGTTAAAGAGGCTGTGTTCCCAGAGCGGGAAGCAGTGAATCGATCCGGGATCCCTTCTCCCCTGTTGTAACCATCACAATGCACATAGCGAGGGCCTTGTCCAGGTTTCTGTTGATACCAGCCTGTATGGTATGGGTTACTGCTGATGGTGCAGGATAATGTAGCTGTTTGTCCCGGGGACACAGACACAGTGGCCGGCTGAGTCAATGTTGGCTGCGAACTGACACCTTTAAGAAAATGAATAAGCACCAACAATGAAAAGATGCATGTTCTGTGCTTCCAAATATCACAAAATAATTATTTCTATATAACAGGAGCATGAGATTGAGCACTGTTGTTCTTGGGGTGTGTCAATACAGTCCTTCGTATGCTTACCTGAGCAGTAAGTGAGAAGTGAAAGGAAAACCAGAGTCCTGGCCATGGTGAGCTCTTGGAAGGAGCTCTTGGAAGGAGCTCTCTCAAGCAAAAGAACAGCTAGCCAGGATTGTCTGCCGTCTTTCTTAAATTCATCTGGAACTGAAGAATGATCAGTCATGCAAATGTGTTCATACTTGCTGGCTTTGGTGGAAATTGCTCTCCGCCCCTGTTGAGATGTGATATTCTAGTCAGGCCAATGGCCAAAAATGACATTTGCATGAAGAGCATTAGAAAGTAACTACCTAAATCTGCAATAATCCCATCCATAGGTGCTGCCCTCCAAGTTATAATTCCCTCAAATTATTCCCTACAGCACTAAGTTGTTGCCGTTGTTGTTGTTTTTGCTACTGGGCGGCTAGATCCTTTGCATACCAGGAAATGGGTTTAGGGGAAATGTAAAAAAATCATTAAAAAATCAACGGATGATCCAATCCAATTCAAATTTGGTATGCTTAAAGCTCCCCTTAATATCTATTAATGTGCCAATTTTTATGTCTTTATCTTTAAAGCTTACACAGATGTAAGCATTTGTTTAATTTTTCTTCAAATCCTGCTCCTGTGCCCCAGTGGCCGCTTGGAAAACAACAAATGTTACGCTCGAAAACTAGTAGCAAAATATTGCACTTCTTTTGCTTAAGAAGAGCACTTAAAAAGTTTGCTTTTTAAAGACTGGTCCCTAGACAGGGACAGTCAAATTGGCACCGATGATTCCCCCTCCCCCTGGGCACGTCCCCTCCCCTCTTACTGGTAAAAGTCAGATATAGCCTTTTTTAAAAAATTCTTCTTGTTGTTTATTCAGCAACACTGCTGCTTTTAATTCCACCCCTCCTTTGTTTATTTATTTATTTATTTATTTATTCTATTTTATATGCATTACTGGCTTTGAAACTATCCTTGGCTCACTTCCTTATGCCCCCAGAAATGTCTGCTGCCTGCCTGCCTTCCCTCCCTCCTCCCCTGCCTGCCTCGCAGGGATGGTTTGTGTGTGTCTTGCTTTGGCTCAGGGGAGAAGTCCTTCCTGCGCTCACTTAGAGTTTTGGAAGTTCCAAATCAATTTTTCAAGTGTGGAAGAAGATTCATATTTAGGTTTATCTCAACTCCCCAATTCATGGCATGTTGGGATTTCCTTTGAAATGGCCCCATTGAGCTGTCTGCAGCTTTAAATCCCTGAGATACTGGGGTGTCCGATTTTCATAAATTCCCCAAAAATCAGGGGATGATGGGATTGGCTTGAGTCTTGGCATGCATGTGTATCCCTGGATAAGGATACTGTCAAAAGGCAACTGGACAACCATCTGTCAGGGATGCTTTAGGGTGGATTCCTGCATTGAGCAGGGGGTTGGACTCGATGGCCTTGTAGGCCCCTTCCAACTCTGCTATTCTATGATTCTATGATTCTATGATTCTAAGCTATCATGGTGCCAAGTTTGAGGTTTCTGACGTGCAAATTGACGGAGATATCGAAAGAGGTGTGAATTGGGGTGAGTTAAAAGGTTAAAAGGTTAAAAGGTGAATTGGGGTGAGATAAAAAGCCCCGCCAAAAATCAGGGGATGATGGGATTTGCTTGAGTCTTGCCATGAATGTGGCTCTAGATGGCATCTGTGAGGGTGCCCACTTCAAAAAAATTTATCTGTCAAAATGTCGGAGAAAAGCCCATGTCTGAAAATGGGGTGTCCGATTTTCAAAAATTCCCAAAAAATCAGGGGATGATGGGATTGGCTTGAATCTTGGCATGCGTGTGTATACGTGCATTAGGTGTCATGGTGCCAAATGTCAGGTTTCTAACTTTAATAGAAAAAAAGTTGTATACTTTTTTGGATTTCAATGCAAGCCTATGGGGGGAAAAAGTGGAGCTCTGATCCGGATCCGGAGCTCCGCAGCGGAGCGGAGTGGACTATAGGCAGTGTGGGGCGGAGCGAAACAGCCCAATCCACAAATTGCGGATCTGGAAGAGAAGCGGATCGGGGGGTCCGTGAACACCCCTAATTTAAAGTATTAAAATGCTTTATTTGAAATGCAAATTCGGGCTCATGGCATTCCATATTCCCTTTGTAATTTTTTTTTCCCGTTTGGATGTGCAGTTTGACCTCTGATCATTTCAAGCTTGTATGTTGTAATCTAAAACTAATAGATTTGATATGAAATACCATCGTGTTCAGTTCATGGTAGACTTTCATAAATTGTACATTGAAAACACATCTGTTCCAGCCCTCAATGCTTCTCCTGTTTCTCCCTTTTAGAAAGTTCAGGGAAGATGTCACCTGCTCCGCCTAAGCTGTATTATGTGAAAAAGTCCGACTTCCAGGAATTCAAGGCCTAGTTCCTCTCTAAACTATTAAAAATCTTTATTTGTAACTCCAAATAATTCTCATGGCATTGCATATTCCCTTTGTAAAATTTTAGTTTAGATGTGCAGTTCGACCGCTGATCATTTCAGGCTTCATGTTGTAACATGAAAATATTTGATTTGGTATGAAATATCATAGTGTTCAGTTCAGAGATGAAATTCACATGTTAGGAAGGAAGGGTGAAGGTTTTTGTCTCAGTTCCCCATTAGAATTTACCACTGTGCAACACGTTGCTGTGCCACATCCCACAGTAATAATCACCTTCATCTTCAGCCTGAGAGCCAGTGATGGTTAAAGAGGCCGTGTTCCCAGAGCGGGAAGCCGTGAACCGATCCGGGATCCCTTCTCCCCTGCTGTAACCATCAGCTTGTACATAGCGAGGACCTTGTCCAGGTTTCTGTTGATACCAGCCTGTATTGGATGGGTTACTGCTGCTGATGCAGGATATTGTAATTGTTTCTCCCGGGAACGCAGACACAGTGGCCGGCTGAGTCAATGTTGGCTGCGAACTGACACCTTTAAGAAAATGAATAAGCACCAACAATGAAAAGATGCATTTTCTGTGCTTCCAAATATATATAAAAAATTATTTTTATATAACAGGAGCATGAGATTGAGCACTGTTGTTCTTGGGGTGTGTCAATATAGTCCTTCGTATGCTTACCTGAGCAGTAAATGAGAAGTGAAAGGAAAACCAGAGTCCTGGCCATGGTGAGCTCTTGGAAGGAGCTTGACTCTCTCAAGCAAAAGAACCTCTAGCCAGGATGTTCAACAGTCTTTCTTAAATTCATCTGGAACTGAAGGGTGGTCAGTCATGCAAATGTGTTCATACTTGCTGGCTTTGGTGGAAATTGCTCTCCGCCCCTGTTGAGATGCGATCGTCTAGTCAGGCCAATGGCCAGAAATGACATTTGCATGAAGAGGGTTAGAAAGAACACAGAGGGAAGCATCTGGTTTTTTCGTCCATGATGGGGAAAATTTCAGCAGGCATACCCGTCACAGTGTGATAGATTGACAGGGAACTGAGTACATTGTTGTTGATGATGCATTTCTATCCTGCCTTTTTTACTCCAAAGAACCCAGGGCGGCATACATAATCCTCCTCTTCATTTTTTCCTCACAACAACAACCCTGCGAGGTAGGCTGGGCTGAGAGTCTGGGCCTGGCCCAAAGTTACCCAGTGGGTTTCCATGGCCAAGTGGGGAATAGAACCCAGATCTCCTGACTCCCAGTCCAACTCATTAGCCACTACACCACACTGCCTTTTTTGTTTAAAACCATTTCCTTGCTGGACAACAGTAACCTGGGTGTAAAGTGAACATGCAGGAGAAAATAGGTGGATAGGTGAGGAGGCCCTACCTTCCGCTGATTCTCACCCAAGTCCTCTACACAAGGACTGTTCCTTACAGCTTGAGCTGTTGCCGTGGTGGGTCAGAGTGTAGATTTTCTTTTGGCAACCTCCCATCCACTGATACTCCCCTGCCAACAGCTCCTGCCTCTATAGCTATAGTAATGTTAACAGCAAATCCACATTTAGGAAACACATCTGCATTTCTTTAACAAGCAGTTTCAAGGGGTAGCCAAAATCCCCTGGCTTTTATTCAGAGCTATTCTCAGCCAATTCACCTGTTTTTTGTATTTGTTTGTTTTTCCAAGCTATCTTTTGGTGCAATAATCCTATCCATAGATTCACCCCTCCAAGTCATTGTCAAGGAGGGGGCAAGTGAGCAGCTGCGGATGCCCTGGTAGTGATGGTCGGGATCCATTTACACTAGGGCTGTGCTCCGCTCCATTTCAGATCGTAGAAGTGGGAGCGGAGCAACCCGATCCACCTCCGCCAAAGGTGGATCCAAATCGGGTAGGACGGGCAGCAGATCGAGGCGAAGCAGTTCGCTCAGTTGCGGAGTGCCTCACGTCTATGTGGAGCTCCGATCGCCATTTTGGACGGTTTTTTTTTACATAGGATTGTATTGGGCGGAGAAACACCTATAACTTCTTTGTTTTTAAAGCTAGATCCCTGAAAATTAGTGTGCTTAGAGATTGATGATTGGGGGTCATTTGTGTAGAT
The DNA here is from genome assembly GCF_023053635.1 of Elgaria multicarinata webbii. Lineage (NCBI taxonomy): Eukaryota > Metazoa > Chordata > Lepidosauria > Squamata > Anguidae > Elgaria > Elgaria multicarinata. Next base: position 12,983,905 of record NC_086188.1, read on the forward strand.
TTTCAAAAATCTATGTTATGTGGTTTGCTTGCAATTAATTTTTATTGAATGGGTAAAAGCGGGGGGGGTAACCTTTTTTCCCCAGCATTGATAGACAGCTTTATCTCCCAATCGTGATGATTAGTGATCACCCCATGAAGCATCCTCCAATCCCAAAGTTGGGGGGGGGGGCGCTAAGCCAGAGGCACCAAGAGACACTTTTCTTTCACTGTCTTTGTGGGGTAGGAGTTCGTTCAGTGTGCATTGAATTTTCTGTAGCTGTGTTTGGAGGAGTTATTTGGAAACAGCTTTTAAAATTCCCCCAAAATCAGGGCATGATCTGAGTTCCTTCAAAATTGGCATGAATAAGGATCTATTTAGAAGCTATCATGGCGCCCAGTTACATGTCTGTATCTTGAAAAATGATGGAGATGAATGCAGTTTTGTAAATTGGGTGAATGGTTGAGGGTTAAAACGTTAAAAAATCGCTAAAAATCAGGGCATGATCTGATTTCCTTCAACGTGACCATGCCTAAGGGTCTATTTAGAAGCTATCATGGTGCCCAATTCCATGTGTTTATCTTAAAAAATAATGGAGATAACTGCATTTCTGTAAATGGGGGAGAATATTTTAAATATTCCCCCAAAATCTGGGCATAATCTGATTTCCTTCAATATTGGTATGAATAAGGATCTATTCAGAAGCTATCATGGTGCCCATGTTGATGTTTCTAACTTGAAAACTAAAAATGTTATAGGTGTTTAACATTTGCAATGCAAGTCAATTGGGGGGGAAATGGAGCTCTGATCTGGATCTGGAGCTCCGGAGCGGAGCGGAGGTGGATCGACACGGAGCAGACCCGATCCAAAAGGATTGGATTGGGATCTGGCGCGGATCGGGGGGGTTGTCCGTGCACAGCTCTAATTTACACCCACAATTTTGTGTAAATGGCCATTATATGGTTGCCATTTGCCCAAATGGGCCATTGTAGAACAGTACGAGTTGTCATTTCTATGCAAAATGGAGGCTTGGCAAGTGACCAGTTGGCCATGGGTCACTTGCCACTTGATGGGCATGCTCGGACTGCCAGTGTGGGTCCAGCGAATGGTACGTTTATACTGTTGCTTTTATGTCTCTGACGGTGCTTAAATTGTGTATACTTTTAATGTTTACTGTTTTTAGCTTTTGTGAACCGCCCAGAGAGCTTCGGCTGTGGGGCGGTATATAAATGTAATAAAATGAATGAATAAATAAATTTTCCTATCCACACAGCCAGTGACCACATCCAAGATCTCAAGCCAAGGACTTTCCTTACAGCCCGGGTTGTTGCAGGGGCGGAGAAGAGTTTGTTTGCTTGTTCTTCTTTCTTCTTCTTCTTCTTCTTTTAGCAAGTGTTCATCTACTGCAGCTTCTGCCACTAAATCAATGTTAAAGGCAAGGAGACATTTTGGGAAACACTTGGGGGCCTCATCATCAGGTTTCTAGTGATGGCCAAAATCCCCTTGGTGTTATTAGAGTTGCTCTCAGCCGATCGATCTGTTTTTATTTGCTTGCATTTCCAAACTACCTAAGTCTGCAATGATCCCATCCACAGGTGCTGCCCTCCAAGTTATAATTCCCTCGACTTATTCCCTACAGCACTAAACTGTCGCCGTTGTTGTTGTTGTTTTTGCTACTGGGGGGCTAGATCCTTTGCATACCAGGAAATGGGTTTAGGGGAAATGTAAAAAAATCATTCAAAACCAATCCAATTCAAATTTGGTATGCTTAAAGCTCTCCTTAATATCTGTTACTGTGCCAAATTTGATGTCTTTATCTTTAAAGCTTACGCAGATGTAAGCATTTGTTTAATTTTTCTTCAAATCCTGCTCCTGCGCCCCAGTGGCCGCTCGGAAAAAAACAAATGTTACGCTCGAAAACTAGTAGCAAAATATTGCATTTCTTCTGCTTAAGAAGCAGAATTAAAGCAGGATGCATGGGAGTACTTCCCAATAAAAGCAGGTTATAAACTGGAAAACTTCGGAGTCCTTTGCACGCAATTCGCAGTGATTGTACAGTATAACGCTGGTGTGAGAAAGCTCATTGTCAGGTACGGGGCAAGTGAGTAGCTTTGAAGGGGGCAGGGAGGTGAAGGAGGACAATTGGCAGGTGCCACTAGTGTTGACATTATGGGGCACAGGAACGTGCCTTATACAGAGAGCCAGACCACTGGTCCACCTAGTATTGCCCAAACTGACTTGCATTGGCGCCTCAGGATTTCAGGCATGGATTTTTCCAGCCTTCCCTGAGATGCCACGGATACAACAGGCCCTACCACTGAGCCACGGTGGGTGGGTGTGGCCAAGGGGGGGAAAGAAGAAAGGGCAGTGGCATGAGGTATTGTACTTCCCTGGTTGCTTGCCACAATTCTCAATTGGACATTGAATGTTTTTAGTACTTTTCGTCAGAGTTCATACTTCTATTATTGTAGGAATTGGTATCTTATTATTATTATTATTTATTTATATAGCACCATCAATGTACATGGTGCTGTTCGATGCCTTTGTAAACCCAGCTGTGTGCAGCAGGGCTATAACTGAAGGGGACCTGTGGTGCGTTCTGCTCTCCAGTTTATGGACTTCTTTATTGGGCATACTGACTCAAAGTTATGGCATCACAATTGCCCTTGGTTGATTTCTTCTTTGGATTTGTACTTTGACACTTGATCAATTCAAGCTTGGATTTGGTTACATAAACAGTTATTCGAAAAAGCGTAAGGTCATTAAGGCCTTGTAAAGAATAGGAGGGTTTCCTGTAAACAAAAGCCAGGATCTCTAAGCAAGAGTGATTAGGAAATCCCAGAGAAAACAACCGTGTATGCTGAACATTCTCCTGCACAAAGGCAGGTTTTTCAGGTGGCCTTTGGGGTCATCTAATTCTACTAAATACAAAGGATAAATGAGACAACAGCTCCACCTAGAGGATATTTCAATTAAGGTTTTAACTAAAGCTTAATGAGTTCCAAATTCATCCATTTAAAGTATTAAAATGCTTTATTTGAAATGCAAATTCGGGCTCATGGCATTCCATATTCCCTTTGTAATTTTTTTTTTCCCGTTTGGATGTGCAGTTTGACCTCTGATCATTTCAAGCTTGTATGTTGTAATCTAAAACTAATAGATTTGATATGAAATACCATCGTGTTCAGTTCATGGTAGACTTTCATAAATTGTACATCGAAAACACATCTGTTCCAGCACTCAATGCTTCTCCTGTTTCTCCCTTTTAGAAAGTTCAGGGAAGATGTCACCTGCTCCGCCTAAGCTGTATTATGTGAAAAAGTCCGACTTCCAGGAATTCAAGGTCTAGTTCCTCTCTAAACTATTAATATTCTTTATTTGTAACTCCAAATAATTTTCATGGCATTGCATATTCCCTTTGTAAAATTTTAGTTTAGATGTGCAGTTCGACCTCTGATCATTTCAGGCTTCATGTTGTAACATGAAAATATTTGATTTGGTATGTCACTTCAGAGATGAAATTCACATGTTAGGAAGGAAGGGTGAAGGTTTTTGTCTCAGTTCCCCCATTAGAATTTACCACTGTGCAACACGTCGCTGTGCCACATCCCACAGAAATAAATAGAGTCATCGTCATCCTGAGAGCCAGTGATGGTTAAATAGCCCGTGTTCCCAGAGCGGGAAGCAGTGAATCGATCCGGGATCCCTTCTCCCCTGCTGTAACCATCAGCTTGTACATAGCGAGGACCCTGTCCAGGTTTCTGTTGATACCAGCCTGTATAGGATGGGTTACTGCTGATGCGGCAGGATATTGTAACTGTTTCTCCCGGGAACGCAGACACAGTGGCCGGCTGAGTCAATGTTGGCTGCGAACTGACACCTTTAAGAAAATGAATAAGCACCAACAATGAAAAGATGCATTTTCTGTGCTTCCAAATATCAAATATATATATATATATATATATATATATATATATATATATATATATATATATCAGGAGCATGAGATTGAGCACTGTTATTCTTGGCGTGTGTCAATACAGTCCTTCGTATGCTTACCTGAGCAGTAAATGAGAAGTGAAAGGAAAACCAGAGTCCTGGCCATGGTGAGCTCTTGGAAGGAGCTTGACTCTCTCAAGCAAACGAACATCTAGCCTGGATCGTCTGCCGTTCTTAAATTCATCTGGAACTGAGGGTTGATCAGTCATGCAAATGTGTTCATGCTTATTGGCTTGTCTGGAGATTGTCCACCTCCCCTGATGAGATGTGACGTTCTAGTCAAACCAATGGCCAGAAATGACTTTTGCATGAAGAGGATTAAAAAGAGGCAGGTGAAAACCATCCCTGCTTTGTCCATGATGGAGAAAATTGCAGCAGGCACAACAAGTTGAGAACGTTTTCTGTTTGTAACAACATTCTTCTTGGACATCGGTTGGACAATGGTCACCTAGGTCTAACATGTAGGAGAAATTAGGTGGGTGATTGAGGGAGCCCTACCTTCTTCTGGTTCCCACCCAAGGACTCAACACAAGAACTTTTCCTAACAGTCCAGGTTGTTCCAGGGTAAGGTGCAGAGTGTAGGTGGTTGTGCGTTTGTTTGTTTGTTTGTATTTAGCAAACTCCTATCAACTGATTCTCCCCTACAAACGCCTTCCGCCCCAAAATTAATGTTCAAGGCAAAGACTCAATAAGCATATTAAGGCTGAGTAAGAATTGCCTATAAATAGGCATGAGTGAATAGGAAGTCGCAGAGCGAAGAACTGTAAATGCTAAACATTCTGCTGCTTTATTTATTTATTTATTTATTTATTTATTTTATTACCTTTATATACCACGGTTTACAATTTCATTTCAAGGTACAGGTTTTTCAGGTGGTCCCTGGGGTCTTCTAGTTCTACTAAATACTCCAGCCCCTCCATGTCATCTCCTAACTGGTTATAAAGCAGAAAAACTTATCCTGACCCCTTGAAGTTAAAGCGGTGAAATGGGAAAAGGGGTGGAAATACTGGTGACCGGATCTCTGTCAATAGTCACATAAAGATAAGTGCAATGCTTAAGATATCTTTAATATACTGAGCACGAAAGCTATTCTGCAGAGTTCAAATGAATCTGAACTATATGGTGTTACATGAAACCATCAATAAAAGCAATAAAACCAAATGCGTTTCGACCATGCAAGGTCTTCTTCAGTGGTATAATAAAATATACATAAACATAAAATGCAAAAAATAAAATAAAATAATAAAATTGAATTGTCTTAGCCTGAAAGTCAAAAGAATATGGGATTAGCTACATTCATATTAGTGCTAGAGCCACAAGTTTACAAAAATATAATTCAATATAAAATTATTTAACCTTAATCTTATCACTTCACACTCTAGTCTGTTGCTTTTCGAAGGCTGAAAATAGCCTACTGAATTCTACATGTTATCAAGCTAATAGCTTTTGGATAGGTCCTCATGTCCCACCTGGTAAGGTAGTTTTGAAACAACAAGGATCTATTATTTTCTTTCTAGAATTAAAAGTACATATAAGAAACATGTTTGAGGAATTGGTAGTTAATAGGTTTTTTTTTAAAGAAAATTCCTATATGGTGAGGTGAAATGGTAGTGTATATTTAAAACTAAAGTACTTACATGCAACAGGTCTAGCACAACTTGTAGTAATTTTCAGTGTCTTGTTCAAGCTGCTAGCAGAAACAGAATGCTAAGCTGCCTAAACCAATAATAATAATAATAATAATAATAATAATAATAATAATAATAATAATATATTTATTTATTTCTTACCCGCCTCTCCCTTTGGATTGAGGCAGGGAATAACATTAGAGCAGGAATCAATACATCTTAAAAATTCTTGATTTTACATTGATCTGGATAGGCCTGCCGGAAAAGGCTAGTCTTTAAAGCTGCCTTAAAATCACACAGAGAGTTAATTTTATGAATCTCCTCCGGCAGGTCGTTCCACAATCTAGGGGTGACAGAAGAAAAGGTCCTCTGGGAAACTGATGTCAGCCTAGTTTTAGCTAACTGAAGTAAATTCACCCCAGAGGACCTGAGTGTGCAGGGCGGACTGTATGGGAGAAGGCGATCCCACAGGTAACCTGGACCCAAACCATTTAGGGCTTTAAAGGTAATGACCTAGGGTGACTGCAGGTGCCCTGCCCTCTTTTAAATCTGGTCACTCTAGTATAGCTCCTGCACTTTAACTGTTGTGATGAAGACATTCATAATAGATAAATGGATGGGGCTCATTGTAATATTGACTGTAACTGCCAGAAACGTTACTTATATGTCAGTTAATTGACCCTACAGGCAAGCATCATCAATTGAATTGCAGATTAGGCTAGAAAGACATATATAGCAGGATAATCAATAGAGCTTCCAGATAACAAGGTATCATTTTGTGAACCGCCCAGAGAGCTTCGGCTATTGGGCGGTATAAAAATGTAATAAATAAATAAATAAATAAATAAATAAATAAATAAAAATCACCAATAGAATTGCAAATAAAGTGTAGATAAGCCAACCCGAAGTTATAATAATTAGAATTAGTGTGTAGCCATCCAATTAATCTTCTCGTTTAAGACAACTGGGGATTTTGTCTTCAAGGTGAAGATCCCAAATACTTCATGTTGTTGCAGTACGTGCTTTACGGACTGTCCAACCTTCTCCAGGCAGCAAAATCTCAAGTCCTCAGCGCTGTGTTTAGAGTCCAGATAACGCTGAACTAGCGGTGCTTGAATTCTCTGATTTTTTATGCATCTCTTATGTTCAGTGATTCTCATCTTGATGGCTCTCTCCGTCATTCCCACATACATTTCGTGGCAAGGACACAGAATCGCATACACAACCCCCTTGGTTTGACAGTTTAAAAAGTCTCTGTGGATATATTGTACATTATTAACAGGATTGATCAGGCTTTTCTCTGCATGGCAATTAGTACATACACTACAATGACCACATGGGTAATTTCCTAGGACCTCTTCCCCCAGGAGGGTTACATCCCTCGGTTTGTTTTTGGGAGGACATGTGCTGTGAACTAACCTTAAATTCTGTTTGCGTTTGTATGCAAAGATAGGCTGTTCTTGACAAGCAGGTATGTCATTTAAAAGGTACCAGTACTTGGTTATGGTCTCTCTGATTTTATTAGTGTAGCCATCGTATGTAAGAGGGATAACCTAGGGTGACCCTATGAAAAGGAGGGCAGGGCTCCTGTATCTTTAACACTTGCATAGAAAAGGGAATTTCAGCAGGTGTCATTTGTATGCATGCAGCACCTGGTGAAATTCCCTCTTCACAACAGTTAAAGCTGCAGGAGCTATACTAGAGTGACCAGCTTTAAAAGAGGGCAGGGCACCTGCAGCTTTAACTTCTGTGATGAAGAGGAAGTTTCCCCTGATTCCCCATATATACAAATGACACCTGCTGGAATTCCTTTTTCAATACAACTGTTAAAGATACAGGAGCCCCGTCCTCCTTTTCATATGGTCACGCTAGATAACCATTCTCTCTAGGAGTTGCTTTGATCTGGATTGTAAAAGATCACTCCTGACCCTACTGAGGGCCCTGTATTTAGCTGTTTTCATTTTTTTTTTTTTTAATAATTTTTATTCATTTTCAACACTATATAAACATAAATGAACATTTCCAAAATATAATTGAAACAAACACAATAAGAAAAAGAAATACATCAAATATCTGCTTCATACATATTGAATAATTGTTGAGTACAAATATCAAAAACTATTACATATACCTTATCACACTACAACATTTTCATTCTTAACATAAAAGTGCACCCCCCACCTCGGGATCATTCTTGAGTCCAAAATCTAATCGTTTCTTCTGATGGTGGTTTCCCATTTCCCTTAGTAAACACGAACACTAGGAACTGTTTCCAAATTCCTTCGAACTCATTTATTTTAGTTACGCCTTTTCTCCACTTAATATTACATGTCAGTTTATCATTAATGGCTATGTCCCATACTACTTTATACCACTCCTCAATAGAATATTCCCCTTGGATCTTCCAGTTCCTAGCTATCATCAATCGTGCTGCAACCAACAAACTCGATATCAGCTCTATAGTTCCTTTTCCACACTTTATATCTTCAAATAGTGACAGCAATGCTATTTTTGGTGTTTGTTCTATTTTCATTCCCACTATTTCTTCAATTTCTGAGAACACCATCTTCCATAATCTTTGTACATATTTGCATTGCCACCACATATGTAAATACGTTCCTTTTTCCCCACATCCTCTCCAACAATTTGCTGAATGTTGATCACTTATCTTGTTCAATCTAACCGGGGTTAGGTACCACCTCCATAAAATTTTAAAATAATTCTCCTTTATTCTTACTGATAAACTTCTCAACACTCTTTGTTTCCATAGTCCCTCCCAGCTCTGTCGCCCTATTTGTATCTTCAAATCTGATTCCCAAATCACTTTCTCTGTATTCTCTCTAAACTCCTTCTCTAACAATATTTTATATATTTCACTCATTAATCCTTTTGAAACTATACTACCTCCTTTTCCTTTCTCCTTACTTACTACTAATTCTTCAAACCTCGTCATCTTTCTGCACATTCTATTATCTTTAATCCACTTTTTATTCCATTGTTCTAATTGACCATATTCTAGCCAAGATAGCTTCTTCTCCTTTAACAAATTTTCCATATCTTCTCTTGTTTTAATATCTCTTACCCAATCCTTTAATTTTATTTTATTTTTCTCTTTTAATATTTTACATAATCTACCCTTTAGATCCTCTGGGAAATTCTTTAACATTATTATCGGTGCTAAGGGAGAGTTGCTCGGAAGCAGCTTCCCTTTAAATTTGCTCCAAATTTCCCATTGAGTCCTCAGGAGTGGATTATCTATACTTCCAACCCATTTTCTTCCTCCATCTTTAAAAAAAACATTCTCCAGATTCATCTCTACCTTACTTATGATTTTTTCTTCCATCCAGTATAAATCTCCTACTCCCATAATTGCTTCTACAACATGTCTTAATCTGTTTGCTACGTAGTATAATTTTATGTTTGGGAGACCCATTCCCCCCTTTTTTTGGCTTAGGTACCAATTATTTTTATTCACTCTTGCTCTCTTTTCTCCATTACAATATTTATTAATAATATTTTGCCAACTTTTTATCTCGGTTTCTGATATTTTTATAGGTAGCATCCTAAATACGAAATTAATTTTAGCTAGTATCTTCATTTTTATCAAAGCTATTCTCCCAAACCAAGATAAATTTAATCTTTTATATTTCTCCAATTTCTCTAATACCTCCTTCTTTAACCTCGTTAAATTTTCCCTTTCTAAATTCTCTAGATTTTTTGTAATTTTAATTCCCAAGTATTTAATCTCATTCTTAACTTTCAATTCCATCCCCTTAAATTCCCAATCCTTTTCTTCCTTCTTAGTATAGTTAAACAACATCATCTCTGATTTAGACCAATTTATTTTTAACCCTGTAATTTCCTCAAATTCCCTCAACTGATATTTAATTCTTTCTAATTTTCTTAATGGATTCTTAATGGTCAATAAAGTATCATCCGCAAACATGTTTAGCTTTATCTCCCTTACCTCTCCAATTCCTTCTAATTCTTTATCCTCCCTTAGTGCCATCGCCAAAACTTCCATAACCATTACAAAAAGGACCGGCGAGAGCGGACATCCTTGTCTTGTTCCTCTGGCTAGTCGTATCTTTTCAGTAAGTCCGTCATTTACCACCACTACCGCCGTATTTTGGGAATATAACTGTTCTATTACATTTTTAAATTTATTTCCAAATCCCAATTTATCTATAATACTCTTTAGTGCCTGCCAGCTCACACAATCAAAAGCTTTAAAAATATCTAATGCCATAATACCTGCCTTAATATTTGCTTTTTTTATTACATTTATTACATTTAAAACTCTACCCACTAAATTATGCATATGTCTTCCTACCACAAACCCACATTGATCTGCTCCTATATATTCTGCCAAAAATTTATTTAATCGTTTGGCCATAATAGATGTAAAAATTTTAGCATCCTGATTTATTAAAGAAATAGGTCTATAAGAATCAGGATTAGTCAAATCTTTATCTGGTTTTGGGATCAGAATTATCACTGAATGTTCCCATGATTCAGGTATCTTCTCTCCTGATAATATCCTATTATAAAGTTCCATTAATTTTGGAACTAAACAATCTTTGAAGACCTTATAATATTCTGGACCCAAACCATCTGCTCCTGGTGATTTACCCACTTTTAACTTATCAATAACTTCTTCAACTTCTCTTTGAGTTATTACTGACTCCATTAACTCCTTATATTCTAATTTTATTTCCTTCTTTATAAACCTTCCAATATACTCCTCCACCTTTTCTTGTTGAATTTCTTTACCCTTGTACAATTCCTGATAAAATTCCTGAAAAAATTTTATTTTAGCTTTCATTGCATGACAATAATTCCCTCGACTATCTTTCAACGTTTCTATCCCATTCCTCCCTTTTTCTTTTTGTGTGAGCTTGGCAAGCAACCTCGAGTTCTTATCACTGTTTTCAAAATATTCCCTTTTCATATACATTAAATTCTTTTGAATCTCTTCTATATTTAAGTTTTCTAATTGTTTCTTCTTAGCTTGTATTTCCACTAATTTATATTTATCTTTACTTCGCCAATATCTTTCCTCCAAGTTTTTAATTTCTATCTCTAACTTTTCCTGTTCTGCACGTTGTTGTCTTTTTAAACTACATGTTTCTCTAATACAGATTCCTCTTGCTACAGCCTTCATGGTGTCCCAAATGACTGACCCAGCTGTTCCTCCTTTTTCATTAATTTCCCATGCCTCCGACAATTCCTTCCGAATTTTATCTACTATTTTATTGTATTTCAATATCTTTGTGTTCAACTTCCATCTATATGCCTCTTTATAATCTTTCTTAACTGTAAATTCTAAACTTAACAAGGCATGATCGGTTACTTTTATTACCCCCATTTCCATTTTACAAATCCTCGTTGCAAAGTCTTTTGAAACAAATATATAATCTATCCTGGAGTATGTATGATGAACTGGGGAAAAGTATGAAAATCCAGGCCTATTCCCGTAAAGTAAGCGCCACGAATCTAAATAATCATTTTCTTTTACTAATTTATTCAATATAGTCATATTGTTCCTCTTTTCAGCATTAGTGGGATTTGACCTGTCCCTTTTATTATCCAAAACCATATTAAAATCCCCAGCTAATAATGCATACCCCTCCTTAAATTCTTCTATTTCTTTGAACAGCTTTATAAAAAATTCTCTATGCCTCTCATTTGGGGCATAAACATTAATCAAAGTATAAACCTTTCCCTCAATTTTACCTTTTAACATAAGATATCTACCCTTATCATCCTTTTTTACCTCTTCTAATATAAACCCACTTTTTTTTTAAATCAAAGTGGCCACTCCATTTTTTTTTGATGTCCCTAATGATTTTTCATAATAGGCTAACCACTTTAATTTTATCATATTCGAATTCTCGGAGCCTTGGTGTGTCTCTTGGATCATTATAATATCTGATCCCTCTTTATTTAGCATTTGTTCTATTCTCTTCCTTTTCACGACTGCCCCTAAACCTTTAACATTGAGTGTTGATACCTTTATCTTTTTATCCATAATCACCCTTTTGAAATCTCTTCCGATCCCTTGTGCACAGCAATTCAAACTTGCTTACATAAAAACACAAACTCCATACATAAAACCCACACCCTCCTACCCCGATCCCTCCTCCCCTACCTTCCCCCCCTCCCCACCCCCCCACTCTAATCCCCCCCCCATATCCCCGTGAGTCTAATACTCCAGCCATCTACTTTAAAGGGGGAGGGGGGAGGCAGTGCTGTGCCTGGCCGGCAGGTCTCTATATTAGCATTTTTATTTGCAATTATCTCCAACATAATTAACAATTCTCTTACTCTCCAGATGTCCCAGCCTCATTCCCTCCCCCACCCATTCCAGCCCCATCTGCTTCCCCATCCAGACCCAGCCTCTTCAGCAAATCTTTACCTTGATCCAATGAGGTTACTCTGTATTCCCTCCTCCCATATGTAAATCTTAAGAAAACCGGGTAACCCCATGCATAAGGAATTTTATTCTTCATTAATGTTTCCGTTATTGGTTTAAGACTACGTCTCCAATTTAATGTGCGTTGAGAAAGATCATTGTAAATTTGCACTGGTTTGCCTTTACACTGTATCTGAACCTTAGATCTCAATTCTTTCATAATTTGCTCTTTTTTGTAATAGTTGCCAAATTTCACCAATATGTCTCTAGTCCCTTTGTAGTTTTTCCCCCCCACACGGTGGACTCGGTCCAGATCCGATCCATCTATTGGAATGTCAGGCGTCAGCTCCTTGAACCAGTTCACGATAATTTCTCTAAGATCTTCTCCTTGCGTCTCCTTCAGCTGCTTTATTCGAAGCGAAGATCTACGAGATTGATCTTCCAAGGCGATCAAACGCAATTCCCATTCTTTAAATTGTATATTAGTTGATTTTTCGAAAGCCTCTTGTTTCTTCTGGTCCAGATCCACTTTAGCCTCTATCTTTTTGATCTTATCCGAATTTTCCATCGTTTTATCCATAATAGTACGCATTTGTTTTCTGAATTCACTCATTTGCTGATCCATTTTTTTAAAAATAATCATGTTATTTTCTGCTATAATAGCCTTGATTTCCATTAAAGAGGGAGGGTTACTACCACTTTCTTTCCCCCCTTCTGCCATGTTTCCTTCTTTATTTGGTATTGTATCCAAAGAGACTGGGTCTATATCTTCCTCTTCCTGTTCAACTCCAGGGGCTGTACTTCCCAGGAAGGAGAGGTAAGCCAAATTATGATTTGAAGGTTTCTTTTTTTGTTTATTAAGCTTTTCCCAACTTTTGATCTTTTTTTTAACGTTGGGCATGGGTCCCTTCTGGGTAGGGCATAAATCTTAGAGTCCAACTCTCTTCCTTAGCAACTTATGCTGGCTTCTCTATTATATAGCACTCACAGCTCCTTCTTCACGAGGAGGGGGGAAAAATCCAGTTCACAACAGCATTCACTAGAGGGGATCAGATTTAATCACTCAAAGTCTCTCACATCCCACATCTCCCTCACCGAATGCCAAATGCAGCTTTTTTCACCCCTTCACCCCCCTTCTCGCCACGCCAATAAATCTAGTCAACCACTTTAACCTTAGAAAGCCAGCATTCCAATCGTTCCCATGTGAGATAAAGATGAGAGGTTATATCACAGATCAATGTCCAGCAAACATAAATTCCTTCTTTTTAAACTGCGTCAGTCAGCGTTTACTTTCACTTTTCATAGAGTTGCCGTTTAGACAGACATTGCATTAATCATAGTTCATCTCACCTCCCTTCTCCAAATCTCTCCACTTTCCCGGCTCCTGTTGGTTTTATAATCATTTTCTGTCAGTTGCTCAAAGATTCATGCCCATTAAAAGAGAGATAATTGCCTTTTCCGGCAAGCGCCGTTCAGAGCCTCAGAAGAAACCCGCCATCGCTCAGGCTGCCAAGCTCCGCCCCCCTATTTAGCTGTTTTCAGGAGTTTCTTTGGATATCCCCTTTGTTTCAATTGAGTGATGAGTAGGTTTGCCTGTTACGGTAGTCCTGTGTACTCACGGCCAGCGCCAGGAGTAGGCAAGTCAGGCGGTTGCCTAGGGCACCGCCCCTTAGGGGCGTGCCCAGGCCAATGCGAAGAGCAGAAGACTGTGTGGGGTGCCGCGCGAGGAGGAAGATGACGCCCCTCCATCTCTATGCCTCTGCAGTCACCACGGCGCCTCCTCCTCCCTCTTTTGAACCGTGAACGTCGCTCCCTTGGTGGAGCTTCCTCACCCCTTCCTCTTTCTTAATATAAGTTTCATCCCAAGTATCTGTTTCCCTCAAATTATCGCACTTTCATCCTCCTGCGCCCCCAGTGGCCGCTCGGAGAACAACAAAAGACTCGCTCTTAAAGGGGTACTAAAATACGATGCTTCTTTTGCCTAAGAAGCACAATTAAGGCGGGATGCATGGGAGTGCTTCACAGTAAAAGCAGATTATAAGCTGGAAAACTTCGGAGTCCTTTGCACGCAATTCGCAGTGATTGCACAGTATAGCGCTGGTGTGATGAAGCTATTTAGCTTACGTAATTCAGACCAAGTCTCCCGCCATGAGAATTTCTGTTTGCTGAGGCACAATGCTGCAACCAGAAAAGAAACAACTCGACATGTCTTTCAAAAAATAAAACCAAAACAACCAGAACGTGTGTGTGTGTGTGTGGAAGGGGGATAACTGAAATATTTACCAACCCTTTGTGCATTTGACATTGGGTTGCATATATTATGGCTTCATCACTAGATGGAAAGTTTTGCATAGACTATCCATATCAACTCTTTCATTCATACATCGTTAGGCATAGAACAGTTTCAGCTTTTTAATCATTCTCGAGTCCCTGCACGGGGGAGATACGGTGAAAGTTTTTGTCTCAGTTCCCCATCAGAATTTATCACTGTGGAACGAGCTGCTGTAATACATTCCACAGTAATAATCAGCGTCATCTTCAGCCTGAGTGCCGGTGATGGTTAAAGAGGCCAAGTTCCCAGAGCGGGAAGCAGTGAATCGAGCTGGGATGCCTTCTCCCCTGTTGTAACCATCAGCATGCACATAGCGAGGGCCCTGTCCAGGTTTCTGTTGATACCAGCCTGTGGTATATGAGTTACTGCTGATGGTGCAGGATAATGTAGCTGTTTGTCCCGGGGACACAGACACAGTGGCCGGCTGAGTCAATGTTGGCTGCGAACTGACACCTTTAAGAAAATGAATAAGCACCCACAATGAAAAGATGCATTTTCGGTGCTTCCAAATATCACAAAATAATTATTTTTATGCAACAGCAGCATGAGATTGAGCACTGTTGTTCTTGGGGTGTGTAAATACAGTCCTTCGTATGCTTACCTGAGCAGTAAGTGAGAAGTGAAAGGAAAACCAGAGTCCTGGCCATGGTGAGCTCTTGGAAGGAGCTTGACTCTCTCAAGCAAAAGAACGTCTAGCCTGGATTGTCTGCCGTCTTTCTTAAATTCATCTGGAACTGAAGAGTGGTCAGTCATGCAAATGTGTTCATACTTGCTGGCTTTGGTGGAAATTGCTCTCCGCCCCTGTTGAGATGTGCTGATATTCTAGTCAGGCCAATGGCCAGAAATGACATTTGCATGAAGAGGATTAGAAAGAACACAGAGGGAGGCATCTGGTTTTTGTCCATGATGGGGAAAATTTCAGCAGGCATACCCCTCACAGTGTGACAGATTGACAGGGAACTGAGTACGTTGTTGTTGCATATATATACCACCTTTTGTCCTCCAAGGAAGCCAAGGCGGCATAAATAATCCTCCCTCTCACCATTTTACCCTAACAACAACCCTGTGAGGTAGGCTGATCTGAAAGGCTGTGACTGGCCCAAAGTCACTTGCCACTTCATGACGTTGTGGGAGGGGTAGGTCAGGGACACATGCACTAGCCTCATACTGAGAGTCAGACCATTGGTCCACCTAGTATTGTTGACACTGACTGGCAGCAGCTCTCCGGGGTTTCAGGCATGGTTTTCCCCCTTCCTACCTGCAGATGCTGAGGACTGGACTGGGCAAGTCCTGCCTGCTATCCACCATGGCTCTACAACTGAGCTGTGGTGGACAGGTGTTGCCAAAAGGCGGGGCAGATCGAAAAGAGGGCAACTGCATGAGGTGTTGCACTTACCTGGATTCTTTTAATGATTCCTAACTGGATGTTTAAGGTTTTTAGTTCTTCTCAGGGTTTATACTTCTGTAATTGTATGAATCAGTGTCTGTTTGATGCCTTTGTAAACTCGACTACGTGCAACGAGGCTGTAACTGAAAGGAACTGTGGTTCAATTATTATTATTTTTTAAAATTGGGAACACAGGCTCAGTCATGACATCACATGCTGCCCTTCATTGATTCCTTCTTTGAATGTGCATGTGCACTTTGAAACATAACACCTAGCTGTTTAAAGGAGAACACAGACCTTAAGACCTAGTATGGAATATGAGGATTGCCTGTGAACAAAGGCTTGATCTCTAAGCATGAGTGAACAGGACAGCCCAGAGGAAACAACCTTGTTGGTTTGTTTTTTAATTTTTTAATCATTTTTATTTGAATTTTATAACACATACAATAATCACGTTACATCAACTTAATATACCACAATAATGAAATTAAAACTAATTGAAATAACATAATACTGTCTTGGGCACCCCACCCCCGGGACCCTTATTCTCCTTTCCAAAATTGTAATGTATCCTGTGATAGTTTACTCCCTTTCCCTAGTACAAATTTAACAAATGGACTCTAGACCTCATCAATGTCATTTCATTTCAATAATCCTCTCTTAACTTTAATACTGCTGATGAGTCTGTCGTTAATAGCTATATCCCAGACTTCTTTATACCATTCTTCTAGTTGATAATCCCTTTGTTCCTTCCAATTCCTGGCAATTATTAATCTAGCTGCAGTTAATGAAATGTTTATTAATTCTTTACTATTTTGTGTATATTTAATCCCTTCATATATTGATAACAATGCTGTCCTTGGCCCTATCTTTACCTTCCATCCCATTATATCATTTATCTCTTTAAATACGATTTGCCAAAACCTCTGAATAGCTTCACTAGTCTAAACGTTTCCCTGCTGCATTTCAAATCGCAGCTCTTATCTTTCTAAATATAGAGGATAAATGAAGCAACATCTTCACCTAGAGGGTATTTTAATTAAGATTTTAACTAAAGCTAAATGAGTTTTATATTCATCAACTTAAAGTATTTTTTATTATTATTTGTAACACCAGTTTGGATTCATGGCATTACATATTCCCTTTGTAAGATTTTAGTTTACATGTGCAGTTTGACCTCTGATCATTTCAGGCTTCATGTTGTAACATGAAAATATTTGATTTGGTATGAAATATCATAGCGTTCAGTTCAGAGAAGAAATTCATATGTTAGGGAGGAAGGGTGAAGGTTTTTGTCTCAGTTCCCCTTTAGAATTTACCACTGTGAAACATGCCACCACTGCTGTACCACATCCCACAATGATAATCAGTGTCATCTTCAGCCTGAGTGCCGGTGATGGTTAAAGAGGCCGTGTTCCCAGAGCGGGAAGCAGTGAACCGATCTGGGATCCCTTCTCCCCTGCTGCCACCATCACGTTGGACATAGCGAGGACCCTGTCCAGGTTTCTGTTGATACCAGCCTGTATAATATGGGTTTCTGCTGATGGTGCAGGTTATTGTAGCTGTTTGTCCCGGGGACACAGACACAGTGGCCGGCTGAGTCAATGTTGGCTGTGAACTGACACCTTTAAAAAAACAAATAAGCACCAACAATAAAAAGATGCATTTCCTGTGCTTCCAAATACCACAACATAGTTATTTTTATATAACAGGAGCATGAGATTGAGCACTGTTGTTGTTGGGTGTGTGTGTGTGTGAAGATGGCCCTTTGTGTGCTTACCTGAACAGTAACTGAGAAGTGAAAGGAAAAGCAGAGTCCTGGCCATGGTGAGCTCTTGGAAGGAGTTTGACTCCCAAGCAAACGAACATCTAGCCTGAATCGTCTGCTGGTCTTAAATTCATCTGGAACTGAAGGTTGATCAGTCATGCAAATGTGTTCATGCTTATTGGCTTGTCTGGAGATTGTCCACCTCCCCTGATGAGATGTGACGTTCTAGTCAAGCCAATGGCCAGAAATGACTTTTGCATGAAGAGGATTAAAAAGAGGCAGGTGAAAACCATCCCTGCTTTGTCTATGACAGGGAAAATTGCAGCAGGCACAACAGATTGAGACCATTTTCTCTTTGTAACAGTAGTCTTGTTGGAGAACAGCTGGACAATGGTCACCTAGGTCTAAATGAACATGCAGGAGAAAATAGGTGGGTAGGGGAATGAGCCCTTCTTTCCTCTGGTTCTCACCCAAGACCTCAACCCATGGACTTTTCCTTACAGCCCTGGTTGTTCCAGGGTGAGGTGCAGCGTGTCGCCGTGTGTGTTAGTTAGTTTGTTTTAGCAAACGCCTGACTGATTCCCCCTACAAACACCTCTTGCCCCTAAATTAATATTAAAGGCAAAGACACAGTAAGCATGTTAAGGCCAGGTAAGTATTGTCTGTAAACAAAAGCATGATCTCTAAGCATGAGTGAATAGGAAGTACCAGAGCAAATAACTCCATATGCTAAACATTCTGCTGCTTAATTTCGCCGCACAGGTGTGGGTTTTTCAGGTGGCCCTTGGGGTCTTCTACTTCTACTAAATGTAGAGAAAAATTAGGCAACATCTCCACCTAGAGGCCATGGAAATTAAGATTTAATTTCAATTTCATGCATTTTAGAACAATAACATTTATTTGAAGGAGAAAAGAGAGAGAGAGAATGAATTTCAGTGCTAATTCACATTTGTCACTTCATGGTTGGGGTAAATAACCTGGTGCCATGCTGATGGTTTAGACTACAACTCATAGAATCATAGAATCATAGACTAGCAGAGTTGGAAGGGGCCTACAAGGTCTTTGAATCCAACCCCCTGCTCAATGCAGGAATCCACCTTAAAGCATCCCTGCTTCTTGAAGGCCTCTAGGGTGCGAGAGCCCATGACCTCCCTAGGTCATTGGTTCCATTGTCATACTGCTCTAACAGTCAGGAAGTTTTTCCTGATGTCTAGCTTTGTTTAACTTGAGCCCCATTATTATTATTATTATTATTATTATTATTATTATTATTATTATTAATATAGCGCCATCGTGTCCTGCACTCTGGGATGATCGAGAAGAGGTCCCGGCCCTACTCTGTGTGACAATCTTTCAAGTATTTGAGGAGTGCTATCATGTCTCCCCTGAGCCTTCTCTTCTCCAGGCTAAAGATGCCCAATTCTTTCAGTCTCTCCTCATAGGGCTTTGTTTCCAGACCCCTAATCATCCTCGTTGCCCTCCTCTGAACATGCTCCAACTTGTCCTTCTTGAAGTGTGGTGCCCAGAATTGGATGCAGTACTCAAGATGAGGCCTAACCAGTGCCAAATGAGCCAAATGAACCAGTACCTCACACCATTTGGAAGCTATACTTCTATTAATGCAGCCCAAAATAGCGTTTGCGTTTTTTGCAGCCGCATCACACTGTTGGCTCATATTCTGCTTGTGATCTACAACAATTCCAAGATCCTTCTTGTTTGTAGTATCACTTAGCCAAGTATCCCCCATCTTGTAACTGTGCATTTGGTTTCTGTTTCCTAGATGTAGAACTTGGCATTTATCCCTATTAGATTTCATTCTGTTGTTTTCAGCCCAGTGCTCCAGCCTATCAAGATCACTTTGAAGTTTGTTTCTGTCTACCAGGGTATTAGCTATCCCACCCAATTTTGTGTCATCTGCAAATCTGATAAGGGTTCCCTGCACCTCCTCCTCCAAATCCTTAATAAAGATTTTGAAGAGTACAGGGCCCAACTCCTGAAAGTGCCTGCCACTATGGGCACCTTCTCAAAGGACATCAAGGATGGGGCTGTCACTTACTGAGGGAGGGAATTCTACAATTAGGGTACTGCCACAATGATGGTGATGACTTTAACAGTGGTCAAGATCAAAGTGTAGGTTTGTTTTAGTTAAAATCTTGTTGTGTATCCAAGCTTGTTGTTCTGACTTTATCCTTCAAGGGGTGATGTTGGCTCATTTTCTTCTGTGCTTGGTAGAATTAGATGATCTCAGACACTATCTGAACACCCAGTGCTGTGAAGTGGGAAAATGTCCAGCACATTTGTCTAACTTGACTCACCCTAACCCTGAAGTCCTCTGACTAATCACTGATGTATAGAATGAAATCCATCACCATTATTATTATTATTATTATTATTATTATTATTATTATTATTTCATTGGGTCCTTCCAGGCGTCCACCCTGCAGCCGTGGCAGCCGCTTGGCCAGTAGAGTTTGGGTGGGGGGTGAAGAGGAGGGGAGAACGGCGCAGCCTTCCGAATCCTGGGGCTCGTCTACATGGGCGCTTTTGCTGCTCTTGCAGCTGTGCCATCTCCTTCTTCTCATTGTCGTTTATTTAGATAGCGCCATCATTGCACACGGTGCTGTACATAGTAAAACAATAAAACAGCAATTCCCTGCCACCTCGGCTTACATTCTGATGAAATCACAAGAAAACAACAAGAAAGGGAAAGGAATGCACCAAACCTGCACAGGGGACACGAAAGGCAACAAGACCTTAGATGTTGAGCGCAGTGTATGGGTAGGTTCATGTCGGGAGAGGCGTTCCATCAGGTATTGCGGTCCCAAGCCATGTAGGGATTTATAGGTTAAGACCAGCGCCTTGAATTGGTCTCGGAAACGTATAGGCAGCCAATGCAAGCGGACCAGAATCAGTGTTATATGTACAACCTCATTGTTCCAGTTATCAATCTGGCTGCTGCACTTTTGTAAACCGCCCAGAGAACTTTTGTAAACCGCCCAGAGAGCTTAGGCTATGGGGCGGTATATAAATGTAATAAATAAATAAATAAAGAATTCTTTTTAATTATTTTTTTGCACAAGCTGCAGCTTCTGAACCATCCTCAAAGGCTGCCCCACGTAGAGGGCATTGCAGTAATCTAATTTGCAGGCTACCAGAATATGGACAACCGAAGCTAGGTTATCCCTGTCCAGATACAGGCATAGCTGGGCCAACAACCAGAGTTGGTATATGTATCAAAGTTATGTTCAAAACATGCAAGAACTTTACCCAAACGACGATAGGGAGTAATCCAGAACATAGCTTAAGTGCAATTGCAGTGAAAAATGTCAACTCTGTCCTTCTTCATCCTGCAGAACAGAAGATGATGTTGGAGAGTCTAAATCAGCTCCTGAGGACATCTGGAAGCCACTGGGTCATGCCACAGGATTCGTCAAGTAGCAAGTTGCATATAGAGGAACTCAGACTTTTTGCCTTAAAGGGTTGCACTTGCATAACACATAGATGTGCAAAGAAGATGAAGGGCCTGAAAGTCTAGTGAGAGACATGGGGGGTTGTCTGCAAAGCCAGACAAGATCTGTAGGTATGAGCAAAGAGGAAGACCCAGAGGAAGTCCCCATGGATGCGGAACATTCTTCAGCTTCACTTCACCCAGGTGCAGTAAGCGCTGAGTTCATCTATGAGCCAACGATGAAAAAAATGGGCCAACATTTCCCCCTAAAGGATAAACCCAGAACAGCAAGCAAGCGTCCAAAGAAGAACTAGATTTAAGCTGCCGCTAAATTCCAGGCTTTAATTTTTAAACACTCTAAAGAATTCAGATTTTTTATTTGAAATGCTAGTTCAAATTCATGGTGTTACAAAGGTGTCACATAGGTTCTTCCCCTTAATTTCTAGATTAGATTTGAAGTTGTACTTATCATAATTTGAAGGCTTAATTTCATAAGCATTTAATTTTGCATAAAATGTCCTAGAGAGCATCCAGTCTCAAGGAGGGATATGGTCCTCAAATAAACAGAATCTGTGCATCTTCAAAAAAACAAAGAAAAAAAAGCTGGATTGCTTAGGAATTTGTAGGTCTGATTCATAGCAGTCCATACCAGGTGTTCTTTGAAATGAACCTGAGCGACCATTTCAGCATTAAATTCTTCAATTCATACACTCCTGTTTGTCTCTAATTATTATTATTATTATTATTATTATTATTATTATTATTATTATTATTATTTATATAGCACCATCAATGTACATGGTGCTGTACAGAGTAAAACAATAAATACCAAGACCCTGCCGCAAAGGCTTACATTCTAATGAAATCATAATAAAACAATAAGGAGTGGAAGAGAATGCACCAAACAGGCAGTATAAAAGTCAGAACAAAATCAAGTTTTAAAAGCTTTAGGAAAAAGAAAAGTTTTTAGCTGAGCTTTAAAAGCTGCGATTGAACTTGTAGTTCTCAAATGTTCTGGAAGAGCGTTCCAGGCGTAAGGGGCAGCAGAAGAAAATGGACGAAGCCGAGCAAGGGAAGGAGAGACCCTTGGGCAGGCGAGAAACATGGCATCAGAGGAGCGAAGAGCACGAGCGGGGCAATAGTGTGAGATGAGAGAGGAAAGATAGGAAGGAGTTAGACAGTGAAAAGCTTTGTAGGTCAACAGGAGAAGTTTATATTGGATTCTGAAGTGTAAAAAGTGTACTTTTTAGAAAGTACAACAGTGAAGAGGGATGTTTTACCCTTCTGGGCTGTACATTTTCTTTCAAATAAACCTGAAAGAACACATAATGGTTGTGTAAGGATATAATATGTACATACATGATGCTGCCCTGTAGATGGACTTCTGGACACATTTACAAAGGCCTTTTTTTAGACCTTTGAGCTCTATGTGACAAGGTATATCATCATCATATAAATATCATGAGCTATAAATAAAGCCTCTGCATCTCAATCGGTCTGGAGTCGTTCCTTCCCTACTGGGTTTTTTGGAAATTTCCAAAACAGCTCAAGGACAGGCGAAGGTCAACACGCCTCTCCAAAGAGTGTCAGTATCAGTGTGAACATGAAGTCATGAAGCTAACTATAATAATCAGATTCATGCATAAAAAAATTAGAATGAATTGCAGTGCTATTTGACATTTGTCCCTTTGTGGCAGGGGTAAGTAAATTGGTGCCATACAAATATTTTTGACTATAACTTCTGAAAATGCAAGCCACCATGGACAACGGGCAGGGATTCATAGAATCATAGAATAGCAGAGTTGGAAGGGGCCTACAAGGCCATCGAGTCCAACCCCCTGCTCAATGCAGGAATCAATGTACATGGGGTTCCCAGGTAGTCACCCTTCCAGAAACGGACCAGGCCTAGACCCGGTTAGCTTCATCAAGATCGCAGCATCCCATGCCATCACACATTGTCAGCCCCAACCTGGAGGAATTCAGAGGGTGAATGCGCATGTGCAGACTGCCTGTCTTTGAGAAAGGAGTAACAACTGCTAAACACACATGCCTAGAAATGGGGGCACGTTCTTCCAGGCACTGGATGACTTGCTCCGAGCAGATCTGAGCCCCAAGGATGCTCTCGGAAGAGAAGGAATTGGGGGCTCACAAATCCCTCCCTCCCTCTGACCATCTTCACCTCCACTGCTCTGAACTAACAAGGGAATTCTCTTGCTCTGTTTCCCAGCCCTGTCCCAACACAGCCTGCCCCACAGCAATTCCACAGGTTCCCCCTTTGCTAGGAAAAGGTTCAAGCTGTGCTGGGGCTGCAGGCACAGGTGTGCTCTGGCCTCCAGGTGCAAAGAGCATTCTCCGAGGCCATGAACTTCTGCCCCAAGGAGACTTAGGCCATAGCTAGACCTAAGGTTTATCTCTGGATCGTCCAGGGGTCAAACCTGTTCATCTAGGTGACACACAGGGGATCCAGTGCTCAGGCAGGGGCGAACCTTGGACGATCCCAGGATAAACCTTAGGTCTAGCTGCGGCCTTAGACTCTGTAGCACTTTAAATCATGCAAAGTCAATGTGCATACATCTGTTTGTGCTGTGAATTTCCTTTTCCAATGTGAAATCCGGTGGATTCATCCACCTCTTTCAGACCCGGAGACTCTCCTCCTTATCCCAGGAGACCCTCCCTGCTCGAGTCCTGAAGGCCAGTTCACAGATGCTGGCCTTCGAGGTCCCACTTCGCCATCTCAGTTGGGCCTGGCCCATGGCACTGTCACAATGGCCGCCTTCTAGCTTCCATGATGACAGAGAGTTCCAAAAGACGCTTCAGGAGACCGTTGGCCTGGCGCGGAATCTCCACGTTCATATCAAGCAAGGATGTCCAGGCAGCAGCAATACTGGCCGGTAAGGAGGGGCCCATGCCCAGTGAGGGTGGAGGGAGGAGGCCAGAGCGAGGAGAGGGGGGAGATCAGGGACTGGAGGGGTGGGCCCTGGGTTTGGAGGGCTGAGGGGAATGGGAGGAAGGTAGGACGCCCCCTTGCTAAGAGTGCCCCTTGCTGAGGCCCTCCAGGCCAAAGTCTGCCCCCCTCCCTAAGGCAGGCGGGAGGGTGGGGTGCAGGGGACGGCTGGGGCCTTCCAATTAATGGCACCCCTTTCTCTTTCTCATCCTAGGAGCCAATGGACACCTCTCCCCCACCCTCCCTCCGTCCTTCCCTCATCCTACCCGCGACCTTCTTCCCTCCCTTGTCTTCCCCCCCTCAGGTAAGGAAATGTTGACCCTGCCTCCGCTCTCCCTGGACAGGCAGGGCCTTAAGGGGTGCGGGATTGAGGGCAGCAGAGGTCACCTGCTGCCCTCTCATTAATTGCTCATTTTTTTCTTTTTCGTCCTAGGTCCCCATGGATACCTCCCCTGCACCCTCCCTCCGACCTTCCCGGATCAGACCCGCCAACTTCGTTTTTCTGTCTTCCCCCCTTCAAGTAAGGAAGAATTCAACCTGGCTCAGCTCTGCCTCGACAGGCAGGGCTGCAGCTCCGTAGGGCATGTGGGGCTGTGGGGGGTACAGGGATCGTCTGGGTCCCTGCCATTAACTGTACGTTTCTCTCCTTGTCATCCTAGGAACCTATGGACACATCGCCAGCCCCCTCCTTTCCTCTCCCTTCCTATTGTGCCCCCATCATCCCGGTAAGTAAAGGTTTGGGCTCTCTCAGCCCTCCCCCCTTCACAGGCAGGGCTGCAGCCCTCCGTGAGGCAGGTGGGACGGTGGGGCACAGAGAACCTCCGGTGCTCTGCCACTGATGCCCCCTTTTCTCTGCTTTTCCCCCTAGGAGCCCATGGTCTTCTGAGGAAGAAAAGGTAAGGAGAAGGTAAGGAGCACCTCTCCATTGATGGGGGCCACGCTGCGGATACCAGCGGCATCCAGGCGTCCACCCTGCAGCCGTGGCAGCCGCTTGGCCAGTAGAGCTTGGGTGGGGGGTGAAGAGGAGGGGAGAACGGCGCAGCCTTCCGAATCCTGGGGCTCGTCGACATGGGCGCTTTTGCTGCTCTTGCAGCTGGGCCATCTCCTTCGTCTCATTGTCGTTTATTGAGATAGCGCCATCATTGCACACGGTGCTGTACATAGTAAAACAATAAAACAGCAATTCCCTGCCACCTCGGCTTACATGCTGATAAAATCACAAGAAAACAACAAGAAAGGGAAAGGAATGCACCAAACCTGCACAGGGGACACGAAAGGCAACAAGACCTTAGATGTTGAGCGCAGTGTATGGGTAGGTTCATGTCGGGAGAGGCGTTCCATCCGGTATTGCGGTCCCAAGCCATGTAGGGATTTATAGGTTAAGACCAGCGCCTTGAATTGGTCTCGGAAACGTATAGGCAGCCAATGCAAGCGGACCAGAATCAGTGTTATATGTTGTAAGCCTATGCGGCAGGGTCTTGCTATTTACTGTGTAATCTGTACAGCACCATGTACATTGATGGTGCTATATAAATAAATAAATAAATAAATAATAATAATAATAATAATAATAATAATAATACAAACCTCATTGTTCCAGTTATCAATCTGGCTGCTGCACTTTTGTAAACCGCCCAGTGAGCTTAGGCTATGGGGCGGTATATAAATGTAATAAATAAATAAATAAACAATTTTTTTATTTTTATTTTTTTGCACAAGCTGCAGCTTCTGAACCATCCTCAAAGGCTGCCCCACGTAGAGGGCATTGCAGTAATCTAATTTGCAGGCTACCAGAATATGGACAACCGAAGCTAGGTTATCCCTGTCCAGATAGAGGCGTAGCTTGGCCAACAACCAGAGTTGGTATATGTATCAAAGTTATGTTCAAAACATGCAAGAACTTTACCCAAACGACGATAGGGAGTAATCCAGAACATAGCTTAAGTGCAATTGCAGTGAAAAATGTCAACTCTGTCCTTCTTCATCCTGCAGAACAGAAGATGATGTTGGAGAGTCTAAATCAGCTCCTGAGGACATCTGGAAGCCACTGGGTCATGCCACAGGATTTGTCAAGTAGCAAGTTGCATATAGAGGAACTCAGACTTTTTGCCTTAAAGGGTTGCACTTGCATAACACATAGATGTGCAAAGAAGATGAAGGGCCTGAAAGTCTAGTGAGAGACATGGGGGGTTGTCTGCAAAGCCAGACAAGATCTGTAGGTATGAGCAAAGAGGAAGACCCAGAGGAAGTCCCCATGGATGCGGAACATTCTTCAGCTTCACTTCACCCAGGTGCAGTAAGCGCTGAGTTCATCTATGAGCCAACGATGGAAAAAATGGGCCAACATTTCCCCCTAAAGGATAAACCCAGAACAGCAAGCAAGCGTCCAAAGAAAAACCAGGTTTAAGCTGCTGCTAAATTCCAGGCTTTCATTTTTAAACACTCTAAAGAATTCAGATTCTTTATTTGAAATGCTAGTTCAAATTCATGGTGTTACAAAGGTGTCACATAGGTTCCTCCCCTTAATTTCTAGATTAGATTGAAAGTTGTACCTATCATAATTTGAAGGGTTAATTTCATAAGTTAAGCATTTAATTTTGCATAAAATGTCCTAGAGAGAATCCAGTCTCAAGTAGGGATATGGTCCTCAAATAAACAGAATGTGTGCATCTTCAAAAAAACAAAGAAAAAAAGCTGGATTGCTTAGGAGTTTTTAGATCTGATTCATAGCAGCCCATAGCAGGTGTTCTTTGAAATGAACCTGAGCGACCATTTCAGCATTGAATTCTTCAATTCATACACATCTGTTTGTCTCTTTTAGAAAGTACAGCAGTGAAGAAGGGTGTTTTACCCTTCAGGGCTGTACATTTTCTTTCAAATAAACCTGAAAGAACAAATAATGATCGTTTAAGGATAAAATATGTTCATGATGCTGCCCTGCAGGTGGACTTCTGGACACACTTACAAAGCCCTTTTTTAGACCTTTGAGCTCTGTGTGACAAGGTATATCATCATCATATAAATATCATGAGCTATAAATAAAGCCTCTGCATCTCGATCGGTCTGGAGTCGTTCCTTCCCTACTGGGTTTGGGAAATTTCCCTAACCGATCTGGGATCCCTGGTTTCCACAGAGGAGGGCCAGGATTTCTTTTCGATCCTCCCAGAGTGCAGGACACGGAATAACGGGCTCAAGTTACAGGAGGCCAGATTCCATCTGGACATCAGGAAAAACTTCCTGACTGTTAGAGCAGTATGACAATGGAACCAGTTACCTAGGGAGGTTGTGGGTTCTCCCACACTAGAGGCATTCAAGAGGCAGCTGGACAACCATCTGTCAGGGATGCTTTAACGTGGATTCCTGCATTGAGCAGGGGGTTGGACTCGATGGCCTTGTAGGCCCTTCCAACTCTGCTATTCTATGATTCTATGATTCTATGTTGCTATGCACCAGAACACGAGGGGTCTGCCCAGGTTTCTGCTGAAGCCATGAAAAGGTATCCAGATTTGATCCAAAACTACAGGAGATCTGAGTGGTTCCTCCCAGGGACACAGAGATGGGGGCAGGCTGAGCCCAAGAGACCTGTGGAGTGACATCTTCAGAAGAAGGGATTTTGATCACAGATTATCTAAAAGCCTGTAAGAAGGAGAATGGTGTCAAAAGCACAATATAGTGGATACTTCCTTTGGAGAAACATCATTGAGTTAGCCCTCTACCTGGTGGACACCCTGCAAACACTGGATTGGAGGTAGACATGGAGGATGCATGTGTAGATGAACTTAAGGAATGGATAGGGAGGTACATACGGGAGGAGCCATTTCACCAGGAACTTCTGCCCCTTTAAAGAACTTGCATTCTGCTTTCAGCAACTTGCAGGGTGTGTTAACCTGTGCATAGGTGAGGGGTGGGTGATTTGGTCCTAGGTAAGAGATTGGCATCAGCTGTCTTTTCAGGCCCTTCTAGCTCTATGACTCAAATTACCTCAGGCACAGAACAACTTACTCTCTTGAGGAAATCTCAATGCTCTGCTCTGAGGGAGGAAGAATGCAGGTTTTTGTCTCAGTTCCCCATAAGAGTTTACCACTGTGCAAGTTGCCAAACGAGGCACCGCAGTAGTAATCGGCATCGTCTTCAGTTTCAATGCTGGTGATGGTTAAATATCCTGTGGTCCCAGAGCGGGTTGCAGTGAACCGATCTGGGATGCCAGATCCCCTGCTGCTGCAAGCATCACAGTCCACAAAGCGAGGGGCCTGTCCAGGTTTCTGTTGATACCAGGAAACAGTGCCCACGCTACTGCTGGCAGTGCAGGAGATTTTGATAGTTTGTCCCTGGGGTACTGACTGGGAGGCAGGTTGAGTCAACGTTGACTGTGAGATGACCCCTTCACAAAGACATAAAGAGAAACAAGAGAAGGAGGGGGGAAAGAGAGCTTCCTTAATTAAATGTGCTCACAGATATCAGGCTGCCACTCAGATAAATACACATTTGAAGAGTTTTCCTGTTATAAGGCTGTGTAAAGCAAGTTGTCTCCATACCTGAGCAGTAACTGAGAAGTACCATGAAATACACAGCCCAGGCCATGGTGAGCTCCTTCAAGGAGTTGGACTCTGGAAAGCAAGGAGGCAACTGGCGGAAACTTCCCTACTTCTCTCTTACATGTCCCAGGAGCAGGAGGAGGAGGTCACATGTAAATGTCTGCACTCCCATTGGCTTTGCCAGAAATGGAGCTCCTCCTCCTCCAAGAAGAGGTGATCTCCATGTCAGGCCAAAGAATGAAGAAGACATGTGCCTGAAGGGGACAATTTAAAAGGAAGGGGGAAGACTTGAGGGTTTGTCTCTGATGAAGTAGTAGTAACTGAGCGTGAACTCAGTGGGGAACTGGGTGGTACCTTGGCACACAGCTGCCTTCTGTGTTGGCAAATCAGGACACAGGATAGGCAATGCTGAAAACATTCCACCCCTGAAAATGTCCCTATGGAGCTCTTCTTCCCTGTGTTTCCTTCCTCTTAGGCAAGCTTATTCACAGCCTCAATGCCAGCTGTTGGGAAGGACGGTAAACCCTCTAGCCTCATTTCCTTGGACAGCCTTCCTCAACCTTGAGTCTCTCAGGTGTTTTGGACAGGCGTTCCAGCTTTTATAGGGACGTCAAAGGAGTCCTTGTGGGGAGGGCTGGAGTCCAATCGCCACCCCCTGCACTCGGACCCCTGGACCCTGCCACAAGGTTTTCATGGACCCACCCCAAAATGCCTATCCTCCTAGAATTCCACCATTTTTCATAAAAAAAGGTGGCTTAGCAGGTTTACAGGGTTGTTTTGTTGCACAAACGGACCCTTTACAGCCACCATTTATGTAAGATTGCTTTCCGGGAACGCTCCGAGCCACCATTTTTGTGCAAAATGGCAGCCCACTAGGAGGTTCCATTTCTCAGATAACGCTTCTCAGAGAAAGAGTTGGGTTTCCATATGGAGAGGCTTACTCAGATTGTAGCCTTGTCATCCAGTGCCCATTTTCATTTTGGGAGAAAAGATCCCGCTCCCATGGTTTTAGCCAAGGAATGAAGAAACAGCTATGATGGACATTTCGCACGTGACTGCCAGCCATGAAGATAGGAAAACTGAGGAGTG
The DNA here is from genome assembly GCF_023053635.1 of Elgaria multicarinata webbii. Classification (NCBI taxonomy): domain Eukaryota; kingdom Metazoa; phylum Chordata; class Lepidosauria; order Squamata; family Anguidae; genus Elgaria; species Elgaria multicarinata. The sequence goes on from NC_086188.1 coordinate 13,013,429, forward strand.
ACACACCGTCTGGACAAGGGACTCCCACATTAACTTCAAATCCAATTTCGGGCCTAGTCTGATGCTGCCCATAGAAATCAATAGAAAATTAACAAATAAGTGTAGCTGTGATTGAGCAAAAACATCTCTATCTCAAAACTAGAGGTGGTGGACACAAATTGCCTCTCAGATGAAGTAGAGTGAAGGGGAGGAGAATTCCTCCAACAGCTTCTCACAGGAACGTGTCACCACCGGGAGGACGTGTTGCACCACCACTTCCTTCCTTGGAATTGACAACAGCAAAAACTCCGTGAGCCCCTGCCAAAAGAAGTGAGGCAGGTGGCTACTTGGAGGAGGGCCTTCTCGGCTGTGGCACCCCGGCTCTGGAACGAGCTCCCCAGACAGATTCACTGTACTCCCTCCATCACCAGCTGAAGACTGTTTTACTTTCTCAGTATTTTAACACCTCATTTAACTTAAATTTATACTTTGCTGTTTTAATTCTATATTTTAACTTACATTATTATTATTATTATTATTATTATTATTATTTATTTATTTATATAGCACCATCAATGTACATGGTGCTGTACAGAGTAAAACAGTAAATAGCAAGACTCTGCCGCATAGGCTTACATTCTAATAAAATCATAATAAAACAATAAGGAGGGGAAGAGAATGCAAACAGGCACAGGGTAGAGTAAAACTAGCAGTATAAAAGTCAGAACAAGATCGAGTTTTAAAAGCTTTAGGAAAAAGAAAAGTTTTTAGCTGAGCTTTAAAAGCTGCGATTGAACTTGTAGTTCTCAAATGTTCTGGAAGAGCGTTCCAGGCGTAAGGGGCAGCAGAAGAAAATGGACGAAGCCGAGCAAGGGAAGGAGAGACCCTTGGGCAGGCGAGAAACATGGCATCAGAGGAGCAAAGAGCACGAGCGGGGCAATAGTGTGAGATGAGAGAGGAAAGATAGGAAGGAGTTAGACAGTGAAAAGCTTTGTAGGTCAACAGGAAAAGTTTATATTGGATTCTGAAGTGTAAAAAGTGTACTTTTTAGAAAGTACAACAGTGAAGAGGGGTGTTTTACCCTTCAGGGCTGTACATTTTCTTTCAAATAAACCTGAAAGAACACATAATGATCGTTTCAGGATAAAATATGTACGTACATGATGCTGCCCTGTAGATGGACTTCTGGACACATTTACAAAGGCCTTTTTTTAGACCTTTGACCTCTATGTGCCAAGGTATATCATCATCATATAAATATCATGAGCTATAAATAAAGCCTCTGCATCTCAATCGGTCTGGAGTCGTTCCTTCCCTACTGGGTTTTTTGGAAATTTCCAAAACAGCTCAAGGACAGGCGAAGGTCAACACGCCTCTCCAAAGAGTGTCAATATCAGTGTGAACATGAAGTCATGAAGCTGACTATAATAATCAGATTCATGCATAAAAAAATTAGAATGAATTGCAGTGCTATTTGACATTTGTCCCTTTGTGGCAGGGGTAAGTAAATTGGTGCCATACAAATATTTTTGACTATAACTTCTGAAAATGCAAGCCACCATGGACAACGGGCAGGGATTCATAGAATCATAGAACAGCAGAGTTGGAAGGGGCCTACAAGGCCATCGAGTCCAACCCCCTGCTCAATGCAGGAATCAGTGTACATGGGGTTCCCAGGTAGTCACCCTTCCAGAAACGGACCAGGCCTAGACCCGGTTAGCTTCATCAAGATCGCAGCATCCCATGCCATCACACATTGTCAGCCCCAACCTGGAGGAATTCAGAGGGTGAATGCGCATGTGCAGACTGCCTGTCTTTGAGAAAGGAGTAACAACTGCTAAACACACATGCCTAGAAATGGGGGCACGTTCTTCCAGGCACTGGATGACTTGCTCCGAGCAGATCTGAGCCCCAAGGATGCTCTCGGAAGAGAAGGAATTGGGGGCTCACAAATCCCTCCCTCCCTCTGACCATCTTCACCTCCACTGCTCTGAACTAACAAGGGAATTCTCTTGCTCTGTTTCCCAGCCCTGTCCCAACACAGCCTGCCCCACAGCAATTCCACAGGTTCCCCCTTTGCTAGGAAAAGGTTCAAGCTGTGCTGGGGCTGCAGTCACAGGTGTACTCCGGCCTCCAGGTGCAAAGAGCATTCTCCGAGGCCATGAACTTCTGCCCCAAGGAGACTTAGGCCATAGCTAGACCTAAGGTTTATCTCTGGATCGTCCAGGGGTCAAACCTGTTCATCTAGGTGACACACAGGGGATCCAGTGCTCAGGCAGGGGCGAACCTTGGACGATCCCAGGATAAACCTTAGGTCTAGCTGCGGCCTTAGACTCTGCAGCACTTTAAATCGTGCAAAGTCAATGTGCATACATCTGTTTGTGCTGTGAATTTCCTTTTCCAATGTGAAATCCGGTGGATTCATCCACCTCTTTCAGACCCGGAGACTGTCCTCCTTATCCCAGGAGACCCTCCCTGAAGGCCCTCCCTGAGTCCTGAAGGCCAGTTCACAGATGCTGGCCTTCGAGGTCCCACTTCGCCATCTCAGTTGGGCCTGGCCCATGGCACTGTCACAATGGCCGCCTTCTAGCTTCCATGATGACAGAGAGTTCCAAAAGACGCTTCAGGAGACCGTTGGCCTGGCGCGGAATCTCCACGTTCATATCAAGCAAGGATGTCCAGGCAGCAGCAATACTGGCCGGTAAGGAGGGGCCCATGCCCAGTGAGGGTGGAGGGAGGAGGCCAGAGCGAGGAGAGGGGGGAGATCAGGGACTGGAGGGGTGGGCCCTGGGTTTGGAGGGCTGAGGGGAATGGGAGGAAGGTAGGACACCCCCTTGCTAAGAGTGCCCCTTGCTGAGGCCCTCCAGGCCAAAGTCTGCCCCCCTCCCTAAGGCAGGCGGGAGGGTGGGGTGCAGGGGACGGCTGGGGCCCTCCAATTAATGGCACCCCTTTCTCTTTCTCATCCTAGGAGCCAATGGACACCTCTCCCCCACCCTCCCTCCGTCCTTCCCTCATCCTACCCGCCACCTTCTTCCCTCCCTTGTCTTCCCCCCCTCAGGTAAGCAAATGTTGACCCTGCCTCCGCTCTCCCTGGACAGGCAGGGCCTTAAGGGGTGCGGGATTGAGGGCAGCAGAGGTCACCTGCTGCCCTCCCATTAATTGCTCATTTTTTTCTTTTTCGTCCCAGGTCCCCATGGATACCACCCCTGCACCCTCCCTCCGACCTTCCCGGATCAGACCCGCCAACTTCGTTTTTCTGTCTTCCCCCCTTCAAGTAAGGAAGAATTCAACCTGGCTCAGCTCTGCCTCGACAGGCAGGGCTGCAGCTCCGTAGGGCATGTGGGGCTGTGGGGGGTACAGGGATCGTCTGGGTCCCTGCCATTAACTGTACGTTTCTCTCCTTGTCATCCTAGGAACCAATGGACACATCGCCAGCCCCCTCCTTTCCTCTCCCTTCCTATTGTGCCCCCATCATCCCGGTAAGTAAAGGTTTGGGCTCTCTCAGCCCTCCCCCCTTCACAGGCAGGGCTGCACCCCTCCGTGAGGGAGGTGGGACGGTGGGGCACAGAGAACTTCTGGTGCTCTGCCACTGACGCCCCCTTTTCTCTGCTTTTCCCCCTAGGAACCCATGGTCTTCTGAGGAAGAAAAGGTAAGGAGAAGGTAAGGAGCACCTCTCCATTGATGGGGGCCACGCTGCGGATACCAGCGGCATCCAGGCGTCCACCCTGCAGCCGTGGCAGCCGCTTGGCCAGTAGAGCTTTTTGGCCAGTAAAGAATTTTTTTATTTTTATTTTTTTGCACAAGCTGCAGCTTCTGAACCATCCTCAAAGGCTGCCCCACGTAGAGGGCATTGCAGTAATCTAATTTGGAGGCTACCAGAATATGGACAACCGAAGCTAGGTTATCCCTGTCCAGATAGAGGCGTAGCTTGGCCAACAACCAGTGTTGGTATATGTATCAAAGTTATGTTCAAAACATGCAAGAACTTTACCCAAACGACAATAGGGAGTAATCCAGAACATAGCTTAAGTGCAATTGCAGTGAAAAATGTCAACTCTGTCCTTCTTCATCCTGCAGAACAGAAGATGATGTTGGAGAGTCTAAATCAGCTCCTGAGGACATCTGGAAGCCACTGGGTCATGCCACAGGATTCGTCAAGTAGCAAGTTGCATATAGAGGAACTCAGACTTTTTGCCTTAAAGGGTTGCACTTGCATAACACGTAGATGTGCAAAGAAGATGAAGGGCCTGAAAGTCTAGTGAGAGACATGGGGGGTTGTCTGCAAAGCCAGACAAGATCTGTAGGTATGAGCAAAGAGGAAGACCCAGAGGAAGTCCCCATGGATGCGGAACATTCTTCAGCTTCACTTCACCCAGGTGCAAGTAAGCGCTGAGTTCATCTATGAGCCAACGATGGAAAAAAATGGGCCAACATTTCCCCCTAAAGGATAAACCCAGAACAGCAAGCAAGCGTCCAAAGAAGAACCAGATTTAAGCCGCTGCTAAATTCCAGGCTTTCATTTTTAAACACTCTAAAGAATTCAGATTCTTTATTTGAAATGCTAGTTCAAATTCATGGTGTTACAAAGGTGTCACATAGGTTCCTCCCCTTAATTTCTAGATTAGATTGAAAGTTGTACCTATCATAATTTGAAGGGTTAATTTCATAAGTTAAGCATTTAATTTTGCATAAAATGTCCTAGAGAGAATCCAGTCTCAAGTAGGGATATGGTCCTCAAATAAACAGAATGTGTGCATCTTCAAAAAAACAAAGAAAAAAAGCTGGATTGCTTAGGAGTTTTTAGATCTGATTCATAGCAGCCCATAGCAGGTGTTCTTTGAAATGAACCTGAGCGACCATTTCAGCATTGAATTCTTCAATTCATACACATCTGTTTGTCTCTTTTAGAAAGTACAGCAGTGAAGAAGGGTGTTTTACCCTTCAGGGCTGTACATTTTCTTTCAAATAAACCTGAAAGAACACATAATGATCGTTTAAGGATAAAATATGTTCATGATGCTGCCCTGCAGGTGGACTTCTGGACACACTTACAAAGCCCTTTTTTTAGACCTTTGAGCTCTATGTGACAAGGTATATCATCATCATATAAATATCATGAGCTATAAATAAAGCCTCTGCATCTCGATCGGTCTGGAGTCGTTCCTTCCCTACTGGGTTTGGGAAATTTCCCTAACCGATCTGGGATCCCTGGTTTCCACAGAGGAGGGCCAGGATTTCTTTTCGATCCTCCCAGAGTGCAGGACACGGAATAACGGGCTCAAGTTACAGGAGGCCAGATTCCGTCTGGACATCAGGAAAAACTTCCTGACTGTTAGAGCAGTATGACAATGGAACCAGTTACCTAGGGAGGTTGTGGGTTCTCCCACACTAGAGGCATTCAAGAGGCAGCTGGACAACCATCTGTCAGGGATGCTTTAATGTGGATTCCTGCATTGAGCAGGGGGTTGGACTCGATGGCCTTGTAGGCCCTTCCAACTCTGCTATTCTATGATTCTATGATTCTATGTTGCTATGCACCAGAACACGAGGGGTCTGCCCAGGTTTCTGCTGAAGCCATGAAAAGGTATCCAGATTTGATCCAAAACTACAGGAGATCTGAGTGGTTCCTCCCAGGGACACAGAGATGGGGGCAGGCTGAGCCCAAGAGACCTGTGGAGTGACATCTTCAGAAGAAGGGATTTTGATCACAGATTATCTAAAAGCCTGTAAGAAGGAGAATGGTGTGAAAAGCACAATATAGTGGATACTTCCTTTGGAGAAACATCATTGAGTTAGCCCTCTACCTGGTGGACACCCTCCAAACACTGGATTGGAGGTAGACATGGAGGATGCATGTGTAGATGAACTTAAGGAATGGATAGGGAGGTACATACGGGAGGAGCCATTTCACCAGGAACTTCTGCCCCTTTAAAGAACTTGCATTCTGCTTTCAGCAACTTGCAGGGTGTGTTAACCTGTGCATAGGTGAGGGGTGGGTGATTTGGTCCTAGGTAAGAGATTGGCATCAGCTGTCTTTTCAGGCCCTTCTAGCTCTATGACTCAAATTACCTCAGGCACAGAACAACTTACTCTCTCGAGGAAATCTCAATGCTCTGCTCTGAGGGAGGAAGAATGCAGGTTTTTGTCTCAGTTTCCCATAAGAGTTTACCACTGTGCAAGTTGCCAAACCAGGCACCGCAGTAGTAATCGGCGTCGTCTTCAGTTTCGATGCTGGTGATGGTTAAATATCCTGTGGTCCCAGAGCGGGTTGCAGTGAACCGATCTGGGATGCCAGATCCCCTGCTGCTGCAACCATTACAGTGCACAAAGCGAGGGGCCTGTCCAGGTTTCTGTTGATACCAATCAATATAGCTCACGCTACTGCTGGCAGTGCAGGAGATTTCGATAGTTTGTCCCTGGGGTACTGACTGGGAGGTAGGTTGAGTCAACGTTGACTGTGAGATGACCCCTTCACAAAGACATAAAGAGAAACAAGAGAAGGAGAGGGCGGGGGAAAAGAGAGCTTCCTTAATTAAGTGTGCTCACAGATATCAGGCTGCCACTCAGATAAATACACATTTGAAGAGTTTTCCTGTTATAAGGCTGTGTAAAGCAAATTGTCTCCATACCTGAGCAGTAACTGAGAAGAACCATGAAATATACAGCCCAGGCCATGGTGAGCTCCTTCAAGGAGTTGGACTCTGGAAAGCAAGGAGGCAACTGGCGGAAACCTCCCTGCTTCTCTCTTAAATGTCCCAGGAGCAGGAGGAGGAGGTCACATGTAAATGTCTGCACTCCCATTGGCTTTGCTAGAAGCGGAACTCCTCCTCCAAGAAGAGGTGATCTCCATGTCAGGCCAAAGAATGAAGAAGACATGTGCCTGAAGGGGACAATTTAAAAGGAAGGGGGAAGACTTGAGGGTTTGTCTCTGATGAAGTAGTAGTCGCTGAGCGTGAACTCAGTGGGGAACTGGGTGGTACCTTGGCACACAGCTGCCTTCTGTGTTGGCAAATCAGGACACAGGATAGGCAATGCTGAAAACATTCCACCCCTGAAAATGTCCCTATGGAGCTCTTCTTCTGTGTGTTTCCTTCCTCTTAGGCAAGCTTATTCACAGCCTCAATGCCAGCTGTTGGGAAGGACGGTAAACCCTCTAGCCTCATTTCCTTGGACAGCCTTCCTCAACCTTGAGTCTCCCAGGTGTTTTGGACAGGCGTTCCAGCTTTTATAGGGACGTCAAAGGAGTCCTTGTGGGGAGGGCTGGAGTCCAATCGCCACCCCCTGCACTCGGACCCCTGGACCCTGCCACAAGGTTTTCATGGACCCACCCACAAATGCCTACCATTTTGGGGTGGGTCCAAAAGAGTTCCACCATTTTTCATAAACAACGGTGGCTTAGCAGGTTTACAGGGTTGTTTTGTTGCCCAAACGGACCCTTTACAGCCACCATTTATGTAAGATTACTTTCCGGGAACGCTCCGAGCCACCATTTTTGTGCAAAATGGCAGCCCACTAAGAGGTTCCATTTCCCAGATAACGCTTCTCAGAGAAAGAGTTGGGTTTCCATATGGAGAGGCTTACTCAGATTGTAGCCTTGTCATCCAGTGCCCGTTTTCATTTTGGGAGAAAAGATCCCGCTCCCATGGTTTTAGCCAAGGAATGAAGAAACAGCTATGATGGACATTTCGCACATGACTGCCAGCCATGAAGGTAGGAAAACTGAGGAGTGACGCACCGTCTGGACAAGGGACTCCCACGTTAACTTCAAATCCAATTCCGGGCCTAGCCTGATGCTGCCCATAGAAATCAATAGAAAATTAATAAATAAGTGTATCTGTGATTGAGCAAAAACATCTCTATCTCAAAACTAGAGGTGGTGGACACAAATTGCCTCTCAAATTGCCTCTCAGATGAAGTATAGTGAAGGGGAGGCGAATTCCTAGAACAGCTTCTCACAGGAACGTGTCACCACCGGGAGGACGTGTTGCACCACCACTTCCTTCCTTGGAATTGACAACAGCAAAAACTCCGTGAGCCCCTGCCAAAAGAAGTGAGGCAGGTGGCTACTTGGAGGAGGGCCTTCTCGGCTGTGGCACCCCGGCTCTGGAACGAGCTCCCCAGATTCACTGTACTCCCTCCATCACCAGCTGAAGACCGTTTTATTTTCTCAGTATTTTAACACCTCATTTAACTTAAATTTATACTTTGCTGTTTTACTTCCATATTTTAACTTACATCAATTTCTGCTGTGTGGTTTTATCCCGGTTGTGCTTTTTATATTGTATTTGTGTTTTTATAATGTTGGTTGTTTAAATTTTTGTGAACTGCCCAGAGAGCTTTGGCTATTGGGCAGTATAAAAATGTAATAAATAAATAAATAAATTGACCACCTGGCCCTCCTTTTGCATCCTTCATGATGCCCCATGCCTAATATATTTCCAGACCATTGTAGACAAGGGTACCATTGTAGACAAGGGTACCATTCCATCCCCCCAAAATTCTTCGCTTCTTTCTTTTTTAATGGTCCTTAACTCAGCAGAATCTGTGTGGCTCAGAAAAACCCAGTCCACTGTGGAATCTCCAGGTCATTCATAGATAGATAGATATCCAAATTTCTACTTCAGTTATTGCTGCCCCATGATGAACTTGCAATCTGCTGTTGGCAAATTGCCCTTGTGTATTCTGTGCTTAGGTGTGGGGTGGATATTCTGGATCTCGAAAATGGACTGGGACCAGGTGTTTATTTGTTACTTCTAGCTTTGTCATTCAAACAACTTCTGGCTCAGCTCAAACTTAACCTCCATAGCAATTCTTAACTCTTCTCTACGGGGGAGGAACTATGAAGGTTTTTGTCTCAGTTCCCCATAAGAGTTTACCACTGTGCAACGAGCTAATACTGCTAAACCAAGCCTGGCAGTAGTAATCGGCGTCATCTTCAGATTGAGTGCCGGTGATGGTTAAATATCCTGTGGTCCCAGAGCGGGTTGCAGTGAACCGATCTGGGATGCCTTCTCCCCTGCTGTAACCATCAGCATGCACATAGCGAGGGGCCTGTCCAGGTTTCTGTTGATACCAGTAAACATAGCTCACGCTACTGCTGGCAGTGCAGGAGATTTTGACGGTTTGTCCCTGGGGTACTGACTGGGAGGCAGGTTGAGTCAATGTTGACTGTGAAATAACACCTGAACAAAAGGGGTAAAGAAAGGTTTGATGAATACACAAATTAAATTTGTTTGCTCTTCACCCAGCTGCATAAGGTTTGATCTATACACTCTTACCTGAGAAGTAACTGAAAATTGCAAGGAAATACAGAGCACCGACCATGGTGAGCTCTTGAAAGGGCTTTTTTTTTTTAACTTTCTAAAACAAATTGATATCTAGCTGGGATCTTCCTCCTTCTTTCTTAAACTGGAGGTGAAGAAGAAGCCCTCATGTACTTTTATTCATGCCCATTGACTTTGCGAGAATTGGCCCTCCTCCACTAAGGAAATGTGACATTCTAGCCAGGCCAATCACCAGATAAGACATTTGCATGAAAGCGATTATTTGCAAAGAAGTAAGAAGGATTTGGTCTTTTTTTCCCGGATGAAAGAAAAATCCCAGTGAAACATCACTCATAGTAGGAACAGGTGAGGATTGCAGGTTAACTTGACCATTATTATTATTATTATTATTATTATTATTATTATTTATTTATTTATTTATATAGCACCATCAATGTACATGGTGCTGTACAGAGTAAAACAGTAAATAGCAAGACCCTGCCGCATAGGCTTACAATCTAATAAAATCATAGTAAAACAATAAGGAGGGGAAGAGAATGCAAACAGGCACAGGGTAGGGTAAGCAGGCACAGGGTAGGGTAAAACTAACAGTATAAAGTCCGCACAACATCAAGTTTTAAAAGCTTTAGGAAAAAGAAAAGTTTTTAGTTGAGCTTTAGTTGACCAATACCTGTCTTCTTGCTAACACTAGTTACAAGGACTGAGGAATTTTCACTGGAGAATGAGAAGATGGGATGAGGAGTCCTGAACATTGTCCAACCCTGATAATTCCTCCATGCAACACCTCTTCCACCCTTAGGTCTGGCTTATGGAAAGTCTCAATGCCAGCAGTTGGGAAAGGCAGTGAACTACCTGTGTGACCTAAACTGTTCTTGGGGAGTCCCCCCCCTCCTATCCTCAGATTCTTACTTGGACATATCTGCTGCTCTAGCATTCACATGACAGTGCAAGCAGGAGACTGGGGGACACGTTTCTACCTCAGAATACATAATTCATTCCTCTGATGAATGATATTTATTAGCAATGGATGAACTGTTCATGTCTCTATTCAGTTCAGCTCTGTGCTCAGTAAATGGAGCGCCCATCACAAAATGGGAAAATTGGTCATTTTTATCATGGCATTGGGAACATCCATTGGGAACATGATGTGCTCCAAATGCCACCTGCATCTATTGCAGTATTTCATAGAATCATAGAATAGTAGAGTTGGAAGAAGCCTATAATGCCATCAAGTCCCACCTCCTGCTCAGTGCAGGAATCCACATTAAATCCTACCTAAAGGATGGCTGTCCAGCTTGAACGCCACTACCTCCCTAGGTCATGGGATCCATTATCGCATTGCCCTCACAATCAGGAAATTTGTCCTGATGTTCAGCCAGAATCTGGCTTCCTGCAACTTGAGCCCATTATTCCCTGTCGAGAAGAGATCCTGGCCCTCCTCTGTGTGACAAGCTTTCAAGTATTCGAAGAGTGCTATCATGTCTCCCCTCAGCCTCCTCTTCTCAGGGCTAAAAATGCCCAGTTCTTTCAAGCTGTCCTCACAGGGCTTTTGTTTCAACCTCTAATCTACCCAACAGAGTTTAGGAACTCCAAATTCCCCCTGCCTCAGCCATTCACATTACACGTAAAAGACAAGCTTTATTATGATCACATCTTATTCTTGCAATATGTCTTTCATACCTAGAACAAGGAGTGTTGAGTATTGATGGGCAAACCTCCTTATTCTATATTCAGAACCTTTGGACAGGGTTTAGGGAAATGGGGTTGGAGGAAGGGGTGTGTGTGTTTTGTTTTTTGTTTGTTTTGTTTTTATGGCTTATTTATTTATTTATTTAAGGATTTTTATGCCGCCAATCAGCCAAAAAAGGCTCTCACAGCGGCTTACAAAAGTATTTCTTGACAGTCCCTGCCCACAGGCTTACAATCTAAAAGACATGACACAAAAGGAAAAGGGATTGGGAGGGAGGAGGAGGAGGGGGGAAAGGAAAGCAAACTCAGGCACTACAATCTTAGTTGGAAAGTTCAGCAGTTACAGTTGACAGTTGGCAGCAGGAGGGAGGGGGCTCTCAGCTGGAGCTGGACCCAGGCACGGTGGAGAGGTGCCTGGCTGCTGCTTCCTCCCTCACTGGTGGCCTCTGCAGTGACAGTTGGTAGCAGGAGGGAGGGGGCTCTCAGCTGGAGCTGGACCCAGGCACGGTGGAGAGGGGCCTGGCTGCTGCTTCCTCCCTCACTGGTGGCCTCTCCAATGGCTTTGGACTCCCATTATGGAATAGTAGAGTTAGAAGGGGCCTATAAGGCCATTGAGTCCAAACTCCTGCTCAATGCAGGAATCCACTTTAAAGCATGCCTGAGAGATGGTTGTCATGCTGCCTCTTGAAGGCCTTTGGTGTGGGAGAGCCCACAACCTCCCTAGGTAACTGGTTCCATTGTCTTACTGCTCTAACAGTCAGGAAGTTTTTCCTGATGTCCAGCCAGAATCTGACTTCCTGTAACTTCAGCCCATTATTCCGTGTCCTGCACTGGGATGATTGCTTGTGAGCAAGAGAATAGGGGCTGGATTTGGGGTAGATGTTTTGAAGCTCGTTGGCCACTGTGTGAACAACAGAGCACTGGATTAGATACAGCCTTGGTCTGATCCATCATGGCTCTTCATGTTGTAACGAAGAAATGAGTGTTTCCCCACTTGGATCTGACTTGTTTAAGGTAGTGCAGACTCCTTACCTAGTACTTATATAAAAAAGTCCACAGTTACTGATATCTAAGCATGACTGAGAAGGAAGTCACAGAAGGAAAACTTCTTCTTCTGCCTCACTTCACACCACAGGTGCAGAATCTGGAGGTGGCTTCTGAGGTCATCTCATTCTGGCAAAGTTAGAGAAAATGGTCAAACATCTCCTCCTAAAGGTGAGAGCTGGAAAAGCAGGTGTCAACAACAAGGACGAGAGCTTGATCAAAAAAATGGCAAGATGGAGATTGAAATTGATGGCAACGGCTTAAAAAGTTTTTAAGTGCCTGCACTCCCCATGGCTCTTAGTTATTTGAATATACAGTATGACAAGTAGGAATGCTCAGAATTGCAGAGCTTTACCTTTTCAGCATTCCCACTTTATTTTGTCCCAGTTTTGTACGCCATTTGCTTGTTTCTTCTGCATAAAAATCTGTCCACCTCTGGGGCACATTTTCCAATTGTATGCATGTCCCCCCGTACACACGAAAGTTTGTGTGTGTCCATTTCAGATGTGTGCCATGTTTTTGCATATGTTTTCCAATGTGCACATATTGCTGATCACATATTTGGCCTTTTGTGGAATGTATCACAAGCCCAGAAATGTACAGGATTCCAGCTGCAATTGGCAGTTGTTTCCTTGCATTGAAACGCTTCAGCTTTTGGTCTTGTCCTAATATACATAAAAAATACTCGGAAAGGGTTTTGCAAAATATTTATGAAATGATGGGACAAGGGAGAGGGCTTTCTCTGTTGTGGCACCCAGACTGTGGAATGTCCTCCCCTTGGAGGCCCAACTGGCACCAACACGGATTTCATTTTGACACCAAGCAAAAACATAGCTTTTTAACAAAGCCTTTGATGGCTAAATTCACTAAAATGGCACATAATCACTGTTTGCGGGGGAGTAAATCAGCTTCTTGAAAACATTCCAATGTATTATTTCCCTACTGAATTCTCAGCCGTGTCATTCACCATGGGGTAAGAGAGGGACAAAGTTGTGGCTGCATATTGAAGAATCAGGTCCCACATCCAATGGTTTTCTAGAAAAGTAGAAAGGATGACACATTCCGGAGTTGCCACTATTATAAAATCTATTTAAAATCTTTAAAATACACTATTGTATTCACCATTGGATTGTTGTTTTCTATGTATGGCCATTTGAGCTGAAAAGCCGATGCTATGATAAAATCATGGTATTGACCATTGTAGTATTATATGACCATTAGAGCTGAAAAGTCAATTGTATTGATTTCATTCACTGCATTTGGAAAGTGGTGTGTGTGTGTGTGTGTGTGTGTGTGTATTAGAACAATTTCTGTAAATTTACACGATGATGATGATGATCTCGCCTTTTGCCCAATGCTGGGCCTCAAGGTGGCCTTACAAAGTTTAAGATTGGGGGGGGGGACGACAAAACCATAAACGTTTAAAATGCACAACAAAATTATAAGCCATTAACATAGATGGAGGGCCAGATTATTCTCCAAAGGCCTGCTGGAACAAAAAAGTTTTAGCCTGCTTCCGAAAGCCCATCAAGGAGGGAGCTAGCCTAGCTTCCCTGGGAAGAGAGTTCCAGAGCATTGGAGCAGCCACCGAGAAGGCCCTCTCCCTTGTTCCCACCAAGCGCGCCTGTGAAGATGGTGGGACTGAAAGAAGGGCTTCTCCAGAAGCTCTCAAAGCACGGGCAGGCTCATAAGGGAGAATACGTTGATTATATTAGCTTAGTACTTCACTTGTTGTGATCCTTTAGTTCTGGTTTGACATCTTCTTTGGATCTATTCCACATCATGCGATGGTGGAATCAGTTACCTAGGGAGGTTATGGGCTCTCCCACACTAGAGTCCTTCAAGAGGCAGCTGGACAACCATCTGTCAGGGATGCTTTAGGGTGGATTCCTGCAATGAGCAAGGGGTTGGACTCGATGGACTTGTAGGCCCCTTCCAACTCTGCTATTCTATGATTCTATGATTCTATGATTCATCACCATCCATTCACACGTATGATCTTGCCAGGTATCCTTTGTTGATCAGCATCCAACCTGCAGTGTGCATCTGTTGGGGTGTAGGTAGCAGGTGCCTGACCTAAACCTGGAGAAGAAACTGGAACCAGGTCTTCTCAGCCCCTGTCCAGATCTCTGTTGGAGCCAGTAAACATGGTTCACACTACCGCTGACAGTGCAAGGGATTTTAGCTGTTTCTCTCAAGGACTCGAACTGGGAAACAGGTTGAGTGGATGTTGGCTGTGAAATGACACCTATTTTTATTTTTATTTTTTTATTTTTTTAAAAAAAAGAAGGGTGGGGAGAAAAAATGACCTTAATTCATTTCCAATGCTCTCACATATGCATATATTTTAAGCTATATGATAACATGCTTCAAACAAAATCGGGAGAAAGGATTTCCTTGGTTGGTTTCCATAGATTGATAGACCAAAAATAAGAAGACTGCAACAACAACGAAAAGCAGGATTTTTATCCACAAAGGAATGGAGCGTTTTTTAATTGTTGGTTTCTCTGGTTTGATATCTGCTGAGGAAATGTATTTGGGGATATATTTTGATGAATAGGTTTCCTCCAGTTGGAAGTCACTGAGCTCTTTAGGTCGACCAGCAGCTCCCTTGATTGGTCTGCGGCAGCTAGCACTAATTCCTGTAGGTGTTGATGCTTCATACGGGAACATTTCTTTAAGAATATCCCTTTCTACTCTTCTTTCTTCTGCAGAAGTTTTCTCCATCACTTCAGCTGTCATCAATGGTTTCTTTGATGTTCTTCTGGGCAACTCTGAGAAGTCACCGACTGACAGTATAGGATCTGCATGCTTGACAGTTCCAGGCACCCAATTGACAACCTGTAGGGTGTTGTTGCTTGAAGCCACTACAGTATCAGCTATGGGAGTACTCTGTGATATTACTGCATCATGTACTGGCAACGGTACTGTAGTTTCAACCCTTTTCCTTGGTGTCCTTCTGGATACTCTTGCAGATTCCCTAGAAACTGCCTGCAGAAGTCCACTTTTTGAAGATCCACTTCTCCAGAATGTCTCAGTAACTCCATCATGAGAATAGTTCTGGTTATGTTCAGCAATTCTTCTTTGCTTGAGTATTAGTGGGGCCTTTGTTTTACCCTTCAGTGGTTCCCGCTTCTCAAGTTTGAATTCTGCTTTAGGATCTTCTTCGTTGTCACTGTATTGATCAGACTCATCATTTCCATTCTGTTTACTGTTTTCTGCAGATGAAGAAACTGTTGGTGTAGGTATGAAAGAACTTAGCTCTTGGCCTGGTTCTTTCAACTTCAGTAATTTCTTCTCATAGAGCTTCCCTAGGGGGGGATCCACACGTTGCTCCCAGAGCGCTTCTATCCGTCCCCAGTGCACCCCGAAAACGATAGTCTGACTTCCCTGTAAAAGAAACGAGGAAGAGCCGTCCATGCCACCGCCGCCACCGCCGAGGAGAGTTCTCCCCCGGCGAAGAGAGCTCGGCAAAAAAAGGCTACCCCGCCTTCTTTTGCCGAGCTCTCCTCGCCAGGGGAGAGCTCTCCTCATTGGCGGTGGCAGTATGGTTCTTTCATACCTACACCAACAGTTTCTTCATCTGCAGAAAACAGTAAACAGAATGGAAATGATGAGTCTGATCAATACAGTGACAACGAAGAAGATCCTAAAGCAGAATTCAAACTTGAGAAGCGGGAACCACTGAAGGGTAAAACAAAGGCCCCACTAATACTCAAGCAAAGAAGAATTGCTGAACATAACCAGAACTATTCTCATGATGGAGTTACTGAGACATTCTGGAGAAGTGGATCTTCAAAAAGTGGACTTCTGCAGGAAAGGAAGTTCATGAGCTTTCTTTCCCTTCAACCCTGGGATTCAAACATGTCCAGGGCCAGATCAAATGAAGCTCTTTAAGAATTCTCGGTTCACTGCTCTTGGGAGGAAGAGTAAATGTTTTTGTCTCAGTTCCCCATCAGAATATACCACTGTGAAACAACGACAGCGCTACTCTGCCAGTCAGAACAGTAATAATCAGCCTCATCTTCAGCCTGGATGTTAGTGATTGTTAGATAGCCAGTATTCCCATTGCTAGAACCAGTGAACCGATCTGGGATCCCTGGTCCTTTTCTGCTGGTATCATAGAGAACCAAGTGAGGGATCTGACCGGTTTTCTGTTGATACCAGGCAAAGCTGTTCCAGCTACTTCCACCAACTCTATTGCAGGGCAGTTTGGTTGTTTGACCCAGGGATGCAGACTGTGAAGCTGGCTGAGTCAAAGTTGGCTGTGATGTGACAACTATACGAAAATAAAATTAGAAAGTGAACAAATGAATGACCCTTGATGCTCTGTGCTCTCAAACAACACAAAGGTGTTATACTGCTACGATAAATACAGAGGACTGCTCTTTTTGTCCGTTTTTGTCTGTCTCTTCTGCCAAGACTCTCGTTCACGCACTGGTTATCTCTCGGCTGGACTACTGCAACCTTCTTCTCTCTGGCCTTCCTTCGTCTCACATCAGTCCACTGGTCTCTGTCCACCACTTTGCCGCTAAGATCATCTTCCTGGCCCGCCGCTCTGACCATGTCACTCCACTTCTGAAATCTCTTCATTGGCTCCCAATTCACTCCAGAATCCAATATAAACTTCTCCTGCTGACCTTCAAAGCTCTTCACGGTCTAGCTCCTGCCTATCTCTCCTCTCTCATCTCACACTATCGCCCCGCTCGGGCTCTCCGCTCCTCTGATGCCATGCTTCTCGCCTGCCCAAGGACCTCCACTTTCCTTACTCAGCTTCGTCCTTTTTCTTCTGCTGCCCCTTACGCCTGGAACGCTCTTCCAGAACACTTGAGAACTACAAACTCAATCACTGCTTTTAAAACTCAGCTAAAAACTTTTCTTTTCCCAATAGCCTTCAAATATTGAGTTTGTTCTGACTCTATACTGTTAGCTTCACCCT
Organism: Elgaria multicarinata webbii; assembly: GCF_023053635.1. Lineage (NCBI taxonomy): Eukaryota > Metazoa > Chordata > Lepidosauria > Squamata > Anguidae > Elgaria > Elgaria multicarinata. The sequence goes on from NC_086188.1 coordinate 13,030,365, forward strand.
ACCCGGTGCCTGTTTACACTTCCCTGTGCCTGTTTGCATTCTCCTTCCCTCTTTATTGTTTACTACAACTTATTAGATTGTAAGCCTATGCGGCAGGGTCTTGCTATTTACTGTGTTATCTGTACAGCACCATGTACATTGATGGTGCTATATAAATAAATAATAATAATAATAATAATAATAATAATAATAATAATAATAATAACATGGTCCCGAAGGCTATGCAAAGTTAATTCTTCACATCCTTACATGCACAGCAGTAGAGAAGTGTAAACAAAAGCAGAGCCCAGGCCATGATGAGCTCTCAAAAGGACTTTGGCTTTCTGGAGTGAACGCGCAACTGGCTGGGACCTTCTCCTTCTTTTCTTAAATTGCCCAGAGCTGAACCACGGCCCCTTCATGCAAAGTTGGCCAACAGTCATTGCTTCTATGGTAACGTCAATCCTTCACTGCAAATACATGATGGGATAGCAAAAACAAATACAGCTGATTTGCACAGTGGAAATTACGGGTGGACATGTGTCTTAAATTTTGAGAATAGACATTGTGCAGGCCGGATAACTCACCACAATAGCAATGAGGCTCACCTGGCGTCAACGTTGTTACCTTTTTGGCGCCAGGTCAAAACCTTTCTCTTCTCCCAGGCATTTAACAGCATTTAACAACATATGCTGAGTTTGCTGGTTTTTAACGGACCCCAGAATAGCTGTTTTTTATAAGGATACTGTTGTTTTTATGCTTTGTATGTTTTTAAACTTCATATGTTTGTTTTTAATGTTTGTTGTTTTCAACTTTTGTAAACCGCCCAGAGAGCTTCGGCTACGGGGCTGTATATAAATGCAATAAATAAATAAAGGAGAAGATGGACCATAGGTTGATGTCAAAGCTTTTGCCCCACCCTGTACAGAAGGGTTAAATCCTTGGCATTGCCAGTAAAAAGCAGCAGGTGCTGATGGATAAATAAATAAATAAATAATACCTACATGTCATTCCACTTGTATTACTCTGAAGAAAGCCATGTAGCTGGGTTTCTCACCATAATCGATGTAAAAAACAAGCAAATGGGGAAAAAATGATTCCAATGGATAGAAAAAACAAGTAAATGAAACGTTTAAAATTAATGTGCATAAGAAAACAAAATGAAACAAAATCCATAGTACCCATGTTAATTGAACATTCTCCTGCTTCTCTTCACACCCCAGGGGTACCTCTAATTCTGACAACGTTGCACTATCTCCTCCTGTAAGTTAAAGCTGAGAAAGCAGCCATCATGGAGGCTCCGTGAATATGTTTATTATTTCACCCCAACTACGACACTATACTCTTTTAGACATTTTACCAATATTTGGCTTTTCTTAGTTTCTAGAGTCTATAATTTAAATTATTTGAGAGATTGAATAAAACAATTATTTTGCCTAGAGACTATATGATCTTTGTTGATACTTCTATGGAAATAGAAGTATTGTGGTATCATCTTTGTCATTTCTGTATTTTAAATTGTGTATTTTGTATCGATCAGTACCACAGCACAGAAGGAACAGGGCTTACCATGCACACAGGAATAAAGAACCAGTTTTATACTGAGATAGATCTTTAATCTCTCTAGTTCACTTTTCAATCTCTCTAGTTCAGTGTTGTCTTCACTGACTGACTGGCAGTACGAGCCCGGAGTTTAAGGCAAGAGTTTTCCCCAGCCCTGCTTAGAAGATCATATGCACACAAAGCATGTGTTCTTGAGATCTTATACACACAAAGCATGTGTTCTACTACTTCAGTATGGATGTATGGGCTTGTTCAGACAACACACTAAACCATGGTTAGGCTACTAACCCTTCTGCAGCAAATGATTAGTGAGCATGTTAAAAGTGGTTATGTAGCCACCACGGTTAGGAATGCTCTACATGACACACTAAATCATGGTACACATGAGCTGCTAAGCCATAAAGTTTAGCTCAATAGGTCCCATAAGTGGCAAACAAAGCTGAGCAGCACATGATTCACTCTATTAAAGGCTGGGTGAAGAGATGGATCTTTAACTGATGCCTAAAGCATGCTACAGTTGGCATCTCACAAATACCAGTTGGGAGGTCATTCCAAAGCATCTTGGCGCACTCTTTATGGATTGATCTCCCTACTGGAATAGAGCTCCAGAATAAAGCCTTGTTTTTCAGCCTTACATTTAGAGCCTTGTTAGACCTACCTTTGCATCTGGTTGGGAGGAGGGGCCAGCCCTCACTAGAAGTAGTGCGGGCTGTCACCCCAGTCTAAACATCAGACATGACGGGCTGCAGGAAAGCCCTGTCGCATCTGCCATTTTTTTAATTTTTAAAGGGCTGGGTGCACAGGAGCGCACCATCGATTAAGGTAGGGTGTTTTTTTTGTTTTTTAAAAAAAGGGTTCCGGGTTCCCCCCTGCCCCTGATTTCCCTACCCTGGCTGCGATTCTCCCCCCCCCCCTCCGCCTGCGATCTCCGATCCCCCCTTCTCCCCCGGCTCTATTTTCCCCGCATCCCCCCCAGCTCTGATTCCCCCCCCCATCTCCCCGCAGTGCTCCTGTGGAGTGCTGCGCGCCATCCGCTGCTTTCCCCTGCTACTCACAAGTAAATGCAGTAGCCGGGAAAAGCGGTGGAACAGGCTACATGCCTGCAGTCTCGGGCTCAGCCCGAGACTGCGGGAAATACCGGGCCACAACCGGTGCCGGTTATCCTGGGCCAAGGGAGGGTTACCCTTGCCTGAGCCCGGGATCCCCTGTGCGTCATCTGAATGCACAGGGGCTGGCCTGGGGCTCACACCGGGCTAGCCCATGGTCTAGCAAGACCCTGTGATTCATTGCTTACTTTCAAACATTCATTGGAGAATGCCTTATTTATCATTAGCCCATCACTTGTTTATTGATACAGATGAAACTCTGATTTTATTGTTGCTACAGCAGATATAGTTATTGATGTATTTTATGTGTACAGACTACAATTGCTTTATTTTTGTTTCGTTACTCTCTGCTTTTACTGAACTATGTAGTGCTTCTCAGTTCACCAATCTGGGGGAGGAGAAGGACTGAAGGTTTTTGTCTCAGTTCCCCATCAGATTGAACCACTGTGAGGCTGGTAAGCACTGCCACTGCTATACGGCATCCCACAGTAATAATCAGCGTCATCTTCAGCCTGAGTGCCGGTGATGGTTAAAGAGGCCGTGTTCCCAGAGCGGGAAGCCGTGAATCGATCCGGGATCCCTTCTCCCCTGCTGTAACCATCAGCTTGTACATAGCGAGGGCCCTGTCCAGGTTTCTGTTGATACCAGCCTGTGTTGGTTGGGTTACTGCTGATGGCACAGGATATTGTAACTGTTCGTCCCAGGGACACAGACAGAGTGGCTGGCTGAGTCAACGTTGGCTGTGAACTGACACCTTTGGGGAGGAAAATAACCTTAATTTATTTTCTATGCTCAGAATACCAAATATCACACACACACACACACACTATAAAGGATTTCGCTCCTAGGACTATGTAGATCCCTCCAGACTCTTACCTGAAAAGTAAGTGAAAAGCGCCACAAGGAAATACGAAGCAAAGTCCATAGCACAATGTTTAAGGGGTTTGACACTAGATTAAAAAAAAAATGGAAGTCTAGTTGGTGCTTTCCGCCTTCTTTCTTAAACCCCACAGGAACCGGAGAAGGGCTCATCATGTAAATTGATTCCGAACAGGCCAATAGCCAAGAGGAGACATTTGCATGATGAAATGGTTGAAAAACAAAGAAATGCGGTATAAGGGAAGGTTCTTGGCTTTGCCAATGATGAAAAAGATGCAGCTGCATCATAACTTACACCTGTAACTGTTGGGAGGAAACTAGATGACACTAAATATGTAAATCTGTCTGTTCTGCCTTTTAGAACATTTGTTTTTTTCCCCAAGCACATGTTCATTATATCCAAAATGTGTGTTCTTTTTGTTACTTCTTGAAAATTCATATTTAGTTTTGTATGTTTTCTTGCACAATATTCCTTAACATCCACATTTTCGCAAGCACCTTCCCCCCTAATATGGAACAAGTAAATTCTTATCCAAAAATGAACCAAAACAAAATTCTCACCCATCTATACTGGACCCCGGAGTCATCCCATGAAGGTGCTTGGTGGGAGATAAAATTGAGCTCTTTAGAGATGCATGATTCTAGACCCTGGATAGGAAAAGGCTAGGTTTTTGTCTCAGTTCCTCATCAGGTGGGAGATTCAGAACAGATCAAAGGAAGGATTTCTTCACACAGTGCATAAACTATGGGATTCATGACCACAAGATGCAGTGCTGGCCACCAATTTGGATGGCTTTAAAAGGGGGTGAGATAAATTGCTGGAGAAGACTATTAATGGCTACTAGTCCTGATGGTTATTAGGGGTGTGCACAGACCCCCCGATCCTCTTCATGCCCAATCCGTAAATTGTGGATTGGGCCTGCTCCGCCCTGCCTTGATCCGCCTAGGGGCCGCTCCGCTCTGCTGCGGTGCTCTGGCTCCAAATTGGAGCTCCGCAGTGGTGTGGAGTGGCACCAGGTAAGGCCCCCTCCCTCCTCCCCCTTACCTGTGTCCGTCTCGGCCCATCCCAGCTTCACTAGAGGCCGCGGCTCAACCAGGAACTGTAGGCCCTGATTGCGGCCTATACTTCCTGGTTGAGCCGTGGGCTCTAGTGAAGCTGGGATGGGCCGCAATGGACGCAGGTAAGACCCCCCTCCCCCTTACCTGGCTCTGCCACCGTCGCCGCAAGGGCGGCAGCGGCAGGGCCAAGTAAACCCCCTTACCTTCTTTGCGGAGCTCTGGATCGAGGCGAAGGATCCACCTTCACCTCGATTCGCTCCGCAATGTTCCGTGGCTCCCCCGATCCTCTTCGCCTCCGCCTAAGCGGAAGTGAAGCCCCCCGATCCGCTCCTGCTTCTCCGGTCCGAGGAGAAGCGAAGTACATCCCTAATGGTTATGTGCTACCTCCAGTATCCCCAGGCATTAAGCCTGTGTACAACCACTGTTGGGGAACATGGGTGGGAGGGTGCTGTTGCACTTGTCTCCTGCTTGTGAGGTAGATCAGGCTGAGAGTTCACGATCGGCCCAAAATCACTCCTGGAGCTTCAGGGGCAAGTGGGATCTTGAACCCAGGTCTCCCCAGTTCCAGCCCAGCACCACTACACCACACTGGTTCTTGTTAACAATCAGTTCTTGTTTTAAACACGGACAATTTTCTTTTTAAAAAAAATAATAATCAACCCTAACCAAAGTGGGGCTGCTACATAAAGAAACAAAGCAGGAAATGCAAATATTGATTTAACAGCTAGTACAAAAATAGTTTGAAACTTTCTTCTTTCTATTCAGTTTTCAGAAACCCCAGTAGTTATGAAACCCTTTTAGCTTCATCTCCCTTTGTATACCAGCCCAGGGCCATAACCTATGTTCTTGAACAAAGGAAAATGTCTACGGGCACTAGATCTCTCCATGAAAGCAAACAGCTAGAGGATTACCTTTATAGATATAGAAAGAGAACTGATGTACGCTGAATGTTCTCCTATCCCACTTCACCCCACTGGCGCATAACATGCAAGTGGTCTCTGCAGCATCTCATTCTGCCAAAGGTGGGGAAACATCTACCCCTAGTGGTTAAAGCTAGGATGGCAAGCAGCTGATAGGTTATGCAGAACTGAAATGACTTCTGAGTGGCATAGAATGTTCTCCACAAATTAAAATAGATAAATAAATAAATAAATAACAAAGTGCATATCCAAATTCACATCAGTCTTGACAGTCTGCAGTTTGTGTGTGTGAGTGCGTGCATGTGTGTGAGTTTATTTATTTATTTATTTATTACATTTTTATACCGCCCAATAGCCGAAGCTCCCTGGGCGATTCACAAAAATTAAAACCATAATAAAACAACCAACAGGTTAAAAGCACAATTGCAAAATACAGTATAAAAAGCACAACCAGGATAAAACCACGCAGCAAAATTGATATAAGATTAAAATACAGAGTTAAAACAGTAAAATTTAAATTTAAGTTAAAATTAAGTGTTAAAATACTGAGTGAATAAAAAGGTCTTCAGCTGGTGACGAAAAGAGTACAGTGTAGGCGCCAGGCGGACCTCTCTGGGGAGCTCGTTCCACAATCGGGGTGCCACAGCGGAGAAAGCCCTCCACCTGAGTGAGTGTGTATTTGTAGGGATAAGTAGACTGGCTCAGTTCTGCACTGATATTATTCCATGGTTAAGAACATAAGAACATGAGAAGAGCCCTGATAGATCAAACCAAGGTCAGTCTAGTCCAGTACTCTGTTTACCCATGGCCAAACAGTTCTCAACCAAGGACCAACAAGCAGGACATGGTGCAACAGCACCCCCCCACCCATGTTGGACTGCATCTGGCTGGGGCATTCTGGGAGTTGTAGTCCAACACATCTGGAGCGCCCCAGGTTGAGGAAGGCTGGTTTAAGGTGTCTTCTGAACAGGCCCATCTTGTGGTAAAATTAGAACATAGGCTTTTGTTCCATTATGCCTTGAATTCTACACCAATTCTGTTCTGGTGACCAAGGCGAATTCCTGAATCTTGTTAACATATTTTGCACAAGAACAAATATTTATTCCTTTGAGATTTATATATCTATAAATGTAATCCTATACATGTGTGCTCGAGTAAGTTTCATTGGGCTTACTCTGCACAACACAAAATAAACCCCATCGAAATCACCAAACAAACAAACAAGATTTTGCATGTCTGCTTGTTTTGTAGCTGGTAGCTTTATCACACCAGCGTTATACTGTGCAATCACTGCGAATTGTGTGCAAAGGACTCCGAAGTTTTCCAGCTTATAATCTGCTTTGACTGTGAAGTACTCCCATGCATCCTGCTTTAATGGTGCTATAAAGGGGAAAGACCCGCCCTATTTTGCTACCAGTTTCCAAGCGTGTTTTCCAAGCGGCCACTGGGGCACAGGAGCAGGATTTGATATGAATTAAACAAATGCTCACATCTGCGTAAGCTTTAAAGATAAAGACTTCAAAATTGGCACAGTAATAGATATTAAGGAGAGCTTTAAGCACACCAAATCTGAACTCGATCGGGTCATCCATGGATTTTATAATGATTTTTTTACATTTTCTGCCTTAAACCTTTCGCAAAGTATCTTAGGAGTGCTGCCGCCATATATCAGACCATGTACAGGATAAAATTGTGTGTGTGTGTTGTTGTTGTTGTTGTTGTTGTTTTAAAGAAACTTCTCTCTCTCTCTCTCTCTTTCTTTGTCTCTCTCAGATATATGGCAAGACATACTTGTTTCTACACCGGGAACAGTCCAGTTTCTGCTTATACCTTCCATGCACACCTTTAGGTGTTGAGGAGTGTCTACCTGAATTGTAACCGCCTCGAGTTCCATGACTTAAAGTATGTGATGCATTCGGGAACCAAAAGTGTTACTTTCCCAAAACAAAGTGCCACATTCCCCATCAGTGGGTCCCAAGAGTCTGTCTCTTACCCTAAAGTCACCTCTGGGTGCTCACTGATAACTGATCCCCTACTACAATGCCCACAATTCAAGATTATACTCACCAAATTGAAACGTACAGATTCCACTAGTTGCCTATTACCCCAAGTCTTCTCAGTTTGGAGTAGTCAGAAAGAAAACAAAAACAGAACTCTCAGCCAATCAGGGTACTTGGGTAGATGTTCGCCAAGCCACTGCCAACACCTACTGCCAATTGTGGCACTGCGCGAGCTTCCTCACAGCTCATCAAGCCCTGGTCTGGAAGATGGGGGCTCAGTAGTTTCCAACATTTAAGGTCACAAGCTACAGTGGCTGTAAAGGGCCATTTCCATAGGATGATGATTGCAAACATGCATCAGGTTTGCTTATTTGCAGCATTTACATGAATAGGCATGTATGTTCCATAGCTGGCTGGGTAATGCTGGGAGTTGTAGGACATCTTTCTTGTCTCAACATGCACCCTACAGCTCTTACTGTCAGTAACGAAGCCTTATTAGGAAGGTCATTTCACCCTTTCAGAACAAATTGGGCTGAGGCTAGGACACCATCAAACTATCAGTGGTCAGGGCCAGGGCCATGTAGAAACCCCCCAGGGGACTGGATGGGGACCCCAGGCGGCTTAGGATTGTCCTGACATTCAACACCTCTGCTGAAATGCCCTCTCTTCTATCGTCAAGGGTACTGTTGCACCAGGGACATACGCTGATCCTGCCAGACTGACGACCCTAAACTCAATCCTCCACCCACGCAGTCCCATCCTCGACCATCTTCTAATTGGCAGGTCAGTATCAGGTCTGCATCCATCCGGGCAGCAAATATCCTTTGCTTTGCCCCATGCCTGGGTTGCTGGTTTGGTGCGAATGAAGAACTGACCCATATGCTTTTGTGCAGTTGTGAGAACTCGCCTTGGGGGAACTTTGGAGGGGTTACCAGAGGGCTCAGCAAGGAGGAGGATTGGTGACAGTTGTCAGAGGCTTCTTGAGCTTTTTGCTCTACAAAGAACTTCCTTTGGGTGCTCATTTTGCTCATTTTGATTCGATTACGGAACTCTCAGCCAATCTGGGTGCTTGGCGAAAGAATGCCATCAACCCAATGGGAGCAGTGATGCCCGCATTGAACCAACTCTTGGGAGGCAGTGTGGCTGGTTGCAAATTAGCAACTGTGCCACAATATAGGCAAGGCCAGCTTGTCTATGCCCCGTAAGTCCTGCTCCCAATGCTGACATCCTGGCACTGCATTTCATAAGTATGCAGGGCAGGCCTCACTGTCCGGGAAAGCTGCCAAAGGCCGACAATAAACAACCAACTAAGGAGCAGACAGAGATAAGAACAGTGTCTGGGTAATCTGCCAACTTTATAGCAACAACCAAGAAATTAGGGCTAAGCAGATACACTCAAAGTTTACAGGCAGAATTCAGTCTCTTTGAAAACAGCCAGAAGCAGGCAAGGAGACACACAAAGAATAGTCCAGGTCACAGAGCTAATAGTCAAGGCTTACAGCAGGCAGGGTGGTCTAGAACAAGTCCATGGTCAAATAGGAGTAGCAGGCAGCGTGGTCCAGAGCCGGTCTGTGGTCAAACAAGATTAGCAGGCAACGTGGTCAGGAACAGGTCCGTGGTCAAACAGGATTCTAGGCAACAAGGCTGAGAAGTCACAGGCAACAAACACCAGAGCTTTCGCCAGGGTAATCAGTTAACCTCTGACCAACTCTCCCCAGCTCCCTGAGGCATATATATATACAAGTCACTGCTGCCCCCAGGTGCTCCTTGATTGCTTGGCGTTTCAGATAAAGCCTCTGGGAGCGGCGTCTGGCTTCCTTTTCTGCTCCCTGCTGGCTGAAAGACAGAACGGGTACGTTTGGTTCTCCCCACTCTTGGTTATCTAGATTGGCAGGATTCCCTGCTTACTTAGATGCTGACACACTTGTGCTCCGCTCTTCCTCCTCTTGGCTCCCTAGGTTGGCAGGACCCTCTGCTGGCACAGGTTCCACCCCCCTTGAGCTGGACTCTTCAGCAATGGGTCTGGGTTCTTCCATGTCCTCATCCCCTGACTCCATACCTACACAGGGTATGACACTCACCCCCGGGGTGTGGCCACAAGCCCAACGTCACCTGCTGAACAAGGTAGACCAGTGTGAGTGTGTGGGAGAAGGTATGCATTTGTGTCACAAATTTTGTGTCCTATTTGCAAATAGGGACATTTGCAAGGAGGGGAGAGGTAGCAAATGTTAACCAAGGTGTGCTGAAATTCTCCAACAGCCGAGGAGGAACCCCCAAATAGGAAACCCCCGAGAAAATATATCTGAAGATTCTTTGCGGAGACATTTCAACCCAGCTCTAGCAATGCTATTTGAAACCCACAAAAGTAATGACAGAGCAAAACACTTCCTTCTTTCCATGTGTAGACGTTTTTGTCGCAGTTCCCCTTATGATTGTATCACTGTGGGCGAGATGAAGTTACCACCACTGCCATGATCTGCACCACAATAATACGTGGCCTCATCCTTTGCCTGGAGACCGGTGATGGTTAAATAGCGCTCCCTGCCAGATTTGGAGCCAGAGATTCGGTCTGGGATCCCACTG
>NC_086188.1:15712953-15740453 GCF_023053635.1 Elgaria multicarinata webbii
CCCACGCCATCTATTTCCACCCTCTGTCCCTCACCCATTTGTTTCTCCCATTTATCTCCTTTGGAAAATATACATAAATATGAGCAACCATGTCTGAGGAGTGACCTTACCTGCCCTGACTAAATTAATGTAGTATCTGTGAAGATAATTCAAAAAGCATAGGAAGGAGATAATAAAAGGGGGAACAGGGGGAGTTTAAAAGGTGGAGGAGGAAAGGGAATCTGATGTTTTGTACTGCCTTATCTAACCTTCTGCAGGCCCCAGCTGGGAGTTTACACTCCGACTCTTGAAAGGGAGGTGCAGCTGAAATTGTCCCTCTGTAACCCATAGATGGGTAAAGTCTAAGCAGCCTGCTTTCTTGCCAGGAGGATGCCTGATCCTGATTTACACCTCTCCAGACCCCCGGGCTCAGCTCAGCCTGCTCACCAAGGGATAATGTTGATGGCCAATGTCTGTTTATATCAGGGCTGGGGAGTTTCTGGCCAGCTCTAGCCTGCTAGGAACCCTGATCCTGTGGAAATTCCATGGGTTCCTCCAGGGGGTAGGGCTTAGTAAGCCATCCACCACTTTCCTCTCTGTTCATGCCAGCAGAGGATCCCCCAATGTTATCTCCGACCCAAGGTTGGAGATAACAGGAGCCACAGCATTGGCATCAGGGGCATGTCCATGTCCACCTGGCATCATACAGACTGTGGAGGGCATGATTAGGATTTATCTGCCGCCCCCCTCAGGGTAAAAAAAAAACATTTCTGCAGTCCCAGTTTATACAAGTGGGAGCTGCAACAAAATGTTACAGTATAGAGTGCTTCTGATCAGGTCACTCATTCTATTCCACCTCCCACCTAGTTTTCCAGTGGGGGTTTCCCCCTCCAACTCTGAGCTAGCATTCCATGCCAACTGAACATGTTCAGCCCTTATTGAGCTCCCCCCCTCATTTTTTATTTGTGTGTGTGTGTGTGTGTGTGTGTGTGTGTGTGTGTGTACTTCTCAAAACACTGCTTTCCCTCCAAGACTGCTGCTACCTCCCCCATTGTGCATGGGAGATGCTCTATTGGCTACATAAGCAACAGCACTCACCCCCTAAACATTGTAAATAGAGGGAGCGATAGCATCACTAGTGTGCATACATGGTCATCTCCGCTGGCATTGACAGTGTGGTGTAGTGGCTATGGTTTTGGACTGGGAGTCGGGAGATCCGGGTTCTAGTCCCCATTTGGCCATGGAAACCCACTGGATGACTTTGGGCCAGTCACAGACTCTCAGCCCAACCTACTTCACAGGGTGGTTGTTGTAAGGATAACATGGAGAGGAGGCGGATTATGTATGCCTCCTTGGGCTCCTTGGAGGAAAAAAGGTGGGATATAAATGTAATTAATTAATTAATTAATTAATGTGTAACCCTGCCATGTGCTATTAAAAAGCCAAAAGCTGCTCTCCCTTCGAAAACATAAAGCCCTATCTGTCCCCGGACAATTCTATTGCTGGACAATTAGAAACAACTCCGCATGCTTCCAGACACTAGGGGGTGATAAAGAATGTCTTTGTTGCCTCATCAGTTTCTATTTTTTGCTACCTCTTCTTCCTCCTTCCTCTTCTGCCTCTGCTGCAAGCACCATGCATGTCTCTCCCTGAAGGAAGTAACCATATCTCATGCTTCTGCTCACTTACACCCAGCTGTAAGGGATGCTTGTAGTTGAACAGTGTTAGACAGCCTTCTCTGACAATGTGTATAAAAGGGCTAACAAAGTAAGCTGACTTGAACTTATTGCCTCCAATACTAAATGCTGTGCTGTCACACTTTCTCTGTACAAAGCAACTCTACTAAATCACACCAAACTTTCCAACAGAACCAACTTCCTGAAAAGCTCTCCAGAACAAAACAGCAATGACCAATCTGGGACAAGGATGTTCCGTGAGGAGGGTGCCACCACTGACAAAGTCCTGTTCCTCATGACCATCGAAGGTCAAAAGCCAGTGTGGTGGAGTGCTGGACTGGGAGTCTGGAGATCTGGGTTCTAGTCTCCACTCGGCCGTGACTCTCAGCCCAATCTACCTCACAGGATTGTTGTTCAGAGGACAAAATGGAGAGGAGGAAGATTATGGATTTGGATCCGTAAGGAGGAGGGGTAAAGCAGGATATAAGTGTAATAAATGAGGTACTCCAAGCAAGGAACCTTCTGCAGATCTTAGCACATTGGGAGGTCCGATGGCCATCGAGTTGCAAACCTTACATTCGCTGGACTTGGATCTTTTGTGGATTGAAAGGATCAGTTGCAGCATGGGTCCTTGGAACCGCACCCAGAAATGAACTGGGTGCCAATGTTGCCCTCGCCGGATAAGTCCTCTCTAACTAGATCATGAAGCCAAGGTGATTCCCATCAGAGAAATGTGAAGTGCTAGAGAAATCATCGAAGGTCGATTGTGGCTCAGCTCCACAGTCTGCTCTGAGGAGCACCCACGACCAGACGGGAGAGAGGCAGGATTCCCCCAGAATGCACAGGGAGGGGGCAACCTTGCCGGAGCCAGGGAGAGGAGGGGCGAAGCTGAGGATTGTCAGCATGTGCTCCAAAGCTCCACAGAGCTGTTCGGATGGGGGCCCATTGCGGGGAAGACAGATTGGGGCATATATATATATATATATATATATATATATATATATATGGGGCTTTTTGGCACGGCAATGCTGTAAGAGCAGCAAGCTGAAGGGAGAGATAGTTCTCCTTTGTTGGTGACTGACAGGCGAGACCTAAGGAGGCAGTCACATGGAGGGACGGAGGGAGAAATGACAGACGCTCGCTCTGGACCCAAACTTATCTCAACCTGCTCACCCCCCCCCTTTCCCTCCGCCTCCTGTGTACATGGAGAGGGCTTTCTCCCGCCTTTGTTCATCAACTCAGAAGTGGTGTTGCGACAATGGCCGAGGTGAAGCGGGTTAATTCACGGCACAGAGGTAGGATGTGTGGAAGGCAGATCGGAACAATGGGCAGCCTTCCTCTTTTGTCAGCGCCGCCATTGTGTCGCGTGTGAAAAATGAAATCTGTTCCATTCCACTCCCAGATGCGATCGGAGGGGTCTATTTAGAAATCATCGGGAAAAAAGCAACCTGAGTACATGTGTACATGGGAAGGGGGGGGAATGGGGGAGTGGGGAGAGGCAGACAGAAAGAGAGAGGGGGGGGGTTATTATCTTCTATTGCCGATCTAAAATTTTATTTTATTTTTTCGTTTAACCCACTCTCTGCCTTCTGCATCCATTCTGGTGAGATCGATTCCGGTGAGAAATTAGCTTTGGCCCACCAGCGGCCCTGACATTCTACAACTGACCCTTGCCGGCACTCTGGCCTGATCACAAGTTACACCGACTGATCTGGCATTCCTGCCCCTTTATTTATTCCTTTATTGATTTATTAATCATTACATTTATTTATTTATTTATTTATTGCTTCTTCTTTTTTTTTTACACCGACCAATAGCCGAAGCGCCCTGGGCGGCTCACAAAAATGTAAACCATTCCAAGTATAAAACAAACAGTATAAAAACGTGATACAAAATACAATATAAAAGCCCAACCAGGATAAAATCGGCAGCGGTGCAGAAATCCAAACTTAAAATACAATTTTTAAACAGCAAAGTTAAAATTAAATTTGTAGACGGTTGAAATGCTGAGAGATTAAAAAGGCCTTCACCTGGCATCTGAAAGAATATAGTGTAGGTGCCAAGCGAACCTCCTTAGGGAGCTCATTCCACAGCCGGGGTGCCACAGCAGAGAAGACCCCAGCTTTTTTTTTTTACAAGGAACCCAAGGTGTCTTACGTGGTTTTCCTTCTCTCTAGTTTATCCTCACATCAACCCTGTTTGGTAGGCTGGGCTGAGCATCAGTCACTGACCCAAAGAGTCACCCAACTAGCTTCAGGGCTGAGTGGGATTATAACTCAGGTCTCCCCAATCCTAGTCCAATGCTTTAACCACTACACCACTCTTTATCCCAGATGTGTGGAGGGTTAGGGACAGGTGGACCTGTCGGTTTTGCTTCCTCCTGCATTTGAATTTTTAACATCTCTGGTTCAATCTCTTCCGGATATAAAGAACTTTGTGAATTTTGGTACATTCTTATTTTTTTGAAAAAATGTACTGACATGAATTTCTCAACCGTCCACACCAGCCAAGTTGAAAAGTTACAGTGATTCACCCAACCAGGGAGAAGGCCATGATGAAGCTGCATGTTATATACCTGTTAAAGATGAGGTGATGGCCAGCCTAATTCAGCAGCAATAAACATGGTTGAATACATAAAGACCCAAACCCAGACTTGGAAAAGCAACACTCTCAAAGCCCTGAGCTTGAATGGATGGATCTGTTAATGCATTTTTCAAGTCATTCATTTCATTTCGATCATACCTGGTAGCCGGAGCTGCCTGGGCAGTGGACAAAAATGACACTCCCAAAATACAATGTGATAAACACATAACATCAGGTCTTTAATATACCAAATTGAAAAGCAGCTAAAAAAAGAAGAAGCTACAATTGAATGCCAGGCACTGCTGAAACGACATAAATAAAATCATCATCGTCGTCATCATCATCATCATCATCATCATATGCCCAGGAGTAGAAAAAAGTCTTAACCTGGCACCCCAAAAAAAATTCTCATTGTTGTCACTAGCAATATCTGAATTTTGTGAAATCCGTCCCATGTGTGTTTCGCTGATTGTGCATTGTCATTCCTTCCAGTGTCCTTTCACAGACAGATTTTTTTCTCTTCCTTTTTTTGAAATTAATTTTCAAAATACATAGACAAACAAAAACATACAAACCAAGAATTTTCATTGTTGACTACTGGCAGAAGGTGGTACATTTAGCATATTTTATCTATTTCTTTACAGGTGTAGTTAGGAGTAGAATCTATTCATTAATTGGAGATTATGTAATTCTTTATAGCTGTACGTTATAATTAGTCTGTCTTCCATAGTTTCAAAAAGGGCTGTGACAAATCCTGCTGCATATGCCCTTGACTTGTAAATAATATAAAGTCGTGCCATATAGTGTAAAAATCAGAAGTCTTAGCTTCAGCCTTAACTAGTTTGAGTTGATGTGTCAACATTTCTGCCATAGCTATTTGCCACAATTCCATATACCAGCATTCTAAAGTTAACAGTTTCTCAGTTTTCCAATTTCTGGCAATTACCCTTCGAGCAGCCATCAACATGAATACTATTAATTCTTTAGATTAACATTTACACTTTGTTCCTTCCAGACAGATAAGATCTTTTCCCTGTCATGCGGTAAAATACACAAATACTTCTGCAAGAAAGTTCGAAACTTTTTACCCAATTTATATGAGTGTGTAACGTTTAGCGTATTGTCCCCCAATCCATTTGACTTTCCCTCTGCGTGCATTTTCTAGCATGGTGTGTCTCCCAGCAGAAACATGCATATTTTCCTGCAAATGAATTTGCATAAATTTCGGGAAAATAAAACAGAAAGAAAAACAGAAACTGCAAGCCAAGGGAGGCCGGTCCGCAGCGGATTCCACAGGTCAAATTCCTTTTAATCCAGCTATTTAGGATTTTTATTTGTATTTTATCACTGAACTGCTGTTGTTTTAATGCATGATGTTTATATGTTTTATTACTTCTATGTGTACGTTTGATTTACAACAATAAACTATGACTTGTAGCCATCTTGAATTTCTCTAGCATCCTTTTTTTTTAAAAAAAAATAAAAAAATCCCTAGTTGTCACCAAGAGGTCCTCATTGAGAAGAACATTCCAGAATTTGGTTTTGGTTTCTTCTACAAATTATTATTATTATTATTATTATTATTATTATTATTATTATTATTAGATACAATTCAATATCATTCCTACATAGACTAGACCCCCTTGAAATACTAGAACCCAATGGGGTCATCCCAGGAAACTGATTGGTGGGAGATCCAGGACAAATAAAAGGAAGTACTTCTTCACACAGCGCATAGTTAAATTATGGAACTCACTACCACAAGATGTAGTGATGGCCACCCATCTGGATGGCTTCAAAAGGGGGTTGGATACATTCCTGGAGGAGAAGGCTAACAATGGCTACTAGCCCTGATGGTTGTGTGCTATCTCCAGTGTTCGAAGCAGTAAGCCTGTGTGCACCAGTTGCTGGGGAACATGGGTGGGAGGGTGCTCTTGCACCCTGTCCTGCTTGTTCATCCCTGGCTGATGGCTGGTTGGCCACTGTGTGAACAGAGTGCTGGACTAGATGGACCCTTGGTCTGATCCAGCAGGGCTCTTCTGATGTTCTTATGTTCTCAATGTATGAGAGTTGAGTAAACCACAACAAACCTGCCCCATTCATTTCAATGGCCTACTACTCTATGTAGGACTAACATTGGATTCTCAAAAACCAAATTGAAATGAAATTCTCACCCATCCGTAGGGAGGGTGGCCTGCAGACACATCAAGGCCTGGAAACTGCAGGTATCTACTGAGACCCCAAGACCTAATCAGGGCCCCACTGCTGGTGCCTGTCCCATCTAATGTTACCCAGATTGTGCGGGAGCTGTTGATGGGTATACCATTCTCACACTGTTCCAGTGCCATGAAAATGCCAAGGCCATTTTTGAGAATGGCACTATTGGGCCTTCTGGCCATGCCAGTCATTTAGCAGTTTCCAAGAGAGGTGGGCTCCAGCAGAGTGTCCCAGGAAGGTCACTTGTGACAGTATCCCCCTGATGCCTCTATGGTAGCATCAAACAGATTCCAGAAGGAACCATGCAGCTGTCCAGAGTAGAGATGTGAGAGAAATCAATGAGCTCAATGACTTTTCACTGCCTCCCCCATCCCTGCCACCTGCCCAAAGCTTCAACATATTTCCCACTCACTGGCCTGTCTGAGGCCACAGCTAGACCTAAGGGTTATCCTGGGATCATCCAGGGTTCACCCCTGCCTGAGCACTGGATCTCCTGTGTGTCACCTAGATGAACAGGTTTGACCCCTGGATGATCCTGGGATAAACCTGAGGGCTAGCTACAGCCTCAGTCTGCAGAGAATCAGGCCAGTTAGCAGATTTTCTGTGTTGTTGTTGTTTGTTTTTAATTTGCACAATTATGTTTGCAATGTGTGTAAATTTGCATAATTTGCACACGTCTTTGCAAAGCACAGCCCTAACGTGTGCAAATTACGCAAATTTCAGCTGCGGTTTGCGCAAATGACATACAATTCAGCCATAAATTGTGCAAATTTCTATTGGCTTAAATTGTGCTTTGACAGAAAGCAAGAAAAAATGCAGAGAGTCCCCCAGAGTTTGGGGGAAAACCCCACTCCTTGGCTTGCAAATGCAAGCCGAGTCACGTGGGCAGCCTAAGTCCGTCAGACCCAAAGAAGTCCTGATGTCCAGGGACCGGCATCCCCTGTCTGGAGTCAAAGCATTCCGAAAGAAAATTGTTAATGATCTATGCCATCAATGGCCATTAATTGAGCCATTAAGGGCCCTTATAGGCTAAAGTACATGTTTGGATGACAGACCTGTATCTTTGATCAAACAGCATTAAAGCAGCAAGATCACAATTTCAAGTGGAAAAAAGATGGGCGGGGGAGTGGTGTTAAATCCTTTCCCATCTACCTCTTTCACCCAAACCCTCTATCAATAGCTGTTTTCCTCTAAAACATGCTTGGAGATCAGAAATGCTTCATCAAGCGGGGCGGTGGGGTGTGTGTGTTATGTGTGTGGGTGTGTATGTGGGTGTGTGGTGTGTCGAAGCACAATTTGAGCAAACAGAAGGACAATTTATGACCAAAATTACAGCCAAAATTATGGCCTGAAGCTGCAATACTGTCATTCTCAAAAGTGCCCTGGGCGTGTTTCAGAGAAACAAATAGTTATTGGGAAAGAGGTTTTTGTGGGGTGGGGGGAGGACGGATGGGGAACAATTCAGTTCCCCATCTCTTGCCCATCAATTTTCTGCTTGAAATTTTTATCTTGCTGCTTTAATGCTGCTTGAGAGGGCAACAAGGGAGAGGGCCTTTTCAGTGGTGGCCCCTCAATTATGGAATGATCTCCCTGATGAAGCAACACTGTTATCTTTCAGGCGCCAGGTCAAGACTTTTCTCTTCTCCCAGGCATTTAACAGCATTTAACAAAGCTAAATTTGTTTTTTAACGGACCCCAGAACTGGATGCTTTGTTTTTATGTTTCTGATGGTTTTTAAATTTTGTATACTTTTTAATGTTTACTGTTTTAACTTTTGTGAACGGCCCAGAGAGCTTCAGCTGTGGGGCGGTATATAAATGTAAAAAATAAATAAATTGATCGAAATACAGGACTGCCATCCAAACATGTACTTTGGCCTTTAAGGGCCATTAATGGGTCAATTGATGTATGTTAAATGAAGTCTCCCTCACACCACCAAATTCCTTTATCACTGCTTGAGAGAGACCCAGGGCATGTCTAGACAAGCGGGGTGGAGGGCGACGATCTCGCAATTTTATGATCGCGAGATCATTGCCCTCGTCTACACGTGGCACACGACATCCTGGGGGGTTGGAGGACAACGCGCCCGCCATTTTGTTTTTTTATTGTATTCAAGATGAACGCTCGAGTGCTCCAGCACAAAGGCTTTAGCTAGACCAGGCTATATCCTGGGGCAAACCCCAGGATCGTCCCTGTGCATCCAGATGACGCACAGGGGATCCCGGGATCAGGGAGGGATCATCCCTCCCTTGGCCTGGGATAGAGCCCTCCCCTTTGGGCCTGCTTTTTCTGTAGCTCTCAGGCTGAGCCTGAGGCCGCGGAACGTCTGACCCGTTTCCTCAGGAGCACTTCACCCATTGGGGTTTAGGGTGGGGGGAGCGGGGAAACCAAATTAAATTTAAAAAAAGACTTACCTTTAGCGCCTTACGTGTAAACGAGGGAGAGATCTCGCGTTAATCCCAACGCGAGATTTCCCCTCCTCTCTCCTGGAACAAAAGGTAGGTCTAGCTAAGGCCAAACAGTGAGTGTGTTTTAAAAAACAAGACAACCGCCCACTCCCCCACCCAACCCCAGATGGGCAAGGAGTTGGGTGCCCAGCTCCCAGCTCCTCTCTGTTACTCACGAGGAGCTGGGACGAAACCGGGATGGCTGCCCACACATCCCGCAGTCTCAGGATCACCCCGAGACCGCAGGAAAAACCAGAACAAAAGTGGTGCCCGTTATCCGGGGGGGGAAGGGAGGGCTCATCCCTCCCTGCCCCCGGGATCCTCTGTGTGTCATGTGGACGCACAGGGATGATTCCAGGGCGATCCCCGGGAAAAACAGTCATCTAGCCATGCCCCCACATTCTGATCTACAGATTTTCCATCCTAGAAACTAGTAGAGACCCAAGGTATCTGGGAGGGTGAGGACCCAGGATGGAAAAGTTGCAACTTTGCGCTTTTAAGGAGGGGGGAGGATTTATGGCTTTATCCCAATTTTATCCTTGTTTTTCATTCTAATGAGAGAGGGGGGGAAGAGTGATCAAGACAAGTGGGGGACAAGGACTGCTGATGTTCTGGCACCTTTTAAAAATATGATTTTACTGTGAAACTGACAAATTTTCACCTAAGGGAAATGTGTGAAAGTTTGCAACATTTCTCTCTCTCTCTCTCTCTCTCTCTCTCCCCCCCCCCCCAAGGACTGGAATCATGTCATTTTTTAATGCTTTGCACATATCCCCAGTTCCCGCCCCCCCCCCCCCCGCGCCCCCTGCAGCATTGCTTTGCTTGCTGGTGAACATGTTTATGTTGGTATGACTTTGGAATAAATTAACGAAAACAACCAGGCAATGATTCCCTTTTCCAATTCCCTTCACCAAATATAGCACAGCAGGGGTTGCATTTGCATTTTGAAGTATGTCGGGTCCTAACTGCATATCTGACCTAGGCCGGTACAATCTTTGGATGTCATAATATTCTGCAGCTGGGGAATTTGACAGAACTCTGGGCCGTATGGACTTTACTTTGATACTCAACGCTTAATGACACACTGCTGCATGTGTGAACTGGCTCCATTTAAAAGATTTGGAAATGCCTGATTCTGTAGTTTAATTAATCTACCAATTAAACCAATTGAAGCTTGCCACCCATGTATACATGATTTTCCTAGACTGTGGTTTCTATATACCAGGGAAGCAGATTTGGGCAGGGGGGCAGGAGGCAAGGGCCAAATATCATTTTACAGAAGGTTTCTGGGGCTGCATTTTCATTTCATTCAATCCTAGAATCGCAGAGTTGGAAGGAGCCTATAAGGCCACTGAGTCCAACCCCTTGCTGAATGTAGGAATCCACCTTAAAGCATATCTGACAGATGGCAGTCCAGCTGCCTCTTGAATGCCTCTGACGGGGAGCCCACTACTTCCCTAGGTCATTGGTTCCATTGTCATACTGCTCTAACAATCAGGACATTTTTCCTGATGTCCAGCCAGAATCTGGATTCCCATAACTTGAGCCCATTATTCAGTGTTCTGCACTCTGGGAGGATCGAGAAGAGATCCTGGCCCTCCTCTGTGTGACAACCTTTCAAGTACTCAAAGAATGCTATCATGTCTCCCTTCAGTCTTCTCCTTTCCAGGCTAAATATTCCTCGTTCTTTCAGTCTCTCTTCATAGGGCTTTGTTTCCAGACCCCTGATCATCCTGGTTGCCCTCCTCTGAACCCCCACCAGCTTGTCTGCATCCTTCTTGAAGTATGGTGCCCAGAACTGGACACAATACTCAAGATGAGGCCTAACCAGTGCTGAATAGAAGGGAACCAGTACCTTGCATGATTTCAAAGCTATACTTCTATTAATGCAGCCCAAAATAGCATTTGCTTTTTTTGCAGCCACATCACACTGTTGGCTAATATTCAGCTTAAGATCTACAACAATTCCAAGATCCTTCTCACTTGTACTTGTAACTGTGCCTTTGGTTTCTATTTCCTAGATGTAGAACTTGGCATTTCTCCCTATTAAATTTCATTCTGTTGTTTTCAGCCCAGCACTGCAGCCTAACATTTCATTTCATATATTGCATTTCTCTACCACACAATAGCCAAAGTAATCTGGGTGGCTTGTAAAGATCAAACTCCTTAAAAATACAACAATCTGTATGACATAAAAAGAAAAGAAAAACAGTTTAGCTACAAACAGCCAAACAGACAGCAGATACATGTATTGTACATGCAGACACACATGTGCAGACATTAACCCATGGCCGGATTAGAAATCTAACATGTAATGCCTGGGAGTAAAGGAAGGTCTTCACTTGGTGCTGAAAAGATAACCATGTTGGTGTTAAGTGGGCTTCACTGAACAGTTCATGCCATAATTGGGGGGCCACCACAGAGAAGGTCCTCTCTATTGTTGTCACTCCTCAATCTTCCCTCAGAGGAGGCACCTGGAGGCTGGCCTTAGATGATAAACATTCATGGATAGCTTTATGCTGGTAGAGGCGCTCTGTTAGGTATTGTGGTTCTGAGGCGTTTTATACTTTAGAGTTCAAAACTAGCACTTTGAATTGAACTCGGAAGCATACATGCAGCCAGTGAAAGTGGGCCAGAATTGATGTTATATACCTGAACTTTCTTATCCCTATTATCAATTTGCACGAGCTGCAGCTTCTGGACTATCTTCAAGGGCAGCACGTCGCAGTAATCCAGCAGTGTTTGATGCTGAAGGCAAAAGGAAGGAGACCACATAACATAAAAATACTGTATTTTAGCTTAAAGCCCTTACTGCCAATGACGAAGCCTTCCCGAAATGGGAGACGACGTCCTCGAAGACTTCTGGACGAAGCGTCCATTCTCCTTGGTTCAGCTGCTTTCTGCTTAACCAGTCGGCCTGGGTATTCTCTCCCCCACTTAGGTATTCTGCAGAAATGGAATCTAGTAGGGATGTGCTCCACTTCTAATTGGACCGGCGAATTAGAAGCGGAGCGGGGGGCTTCGCCTGCCCTTAAGGCGTAGGCGAAGAGGATTGGGGGGCCAGCGGAGCGTGGCGAAGAGGATCGAGGTGAAGGCAGATCCTTCGCCTCGATCCGGAGCTCTGCCAGAAAGGTAAGTGGGGTTTACCAGGCCCTGCCGCTGTCACTGTTGCCCATGCGGCAACAGCGGCAGGGCCCGGTAACACCCCACCCCACCCTCCTCTCCCTTACCTGCCTCCGTCCGCGGTCCGTCGGCGTCTTCAATTGAGCCTGCGGTTCAACCAGGAAGTCTGGTTGAACCGCGGTTGAAGTCTGCCAGACTTCAACCAGACTTCAACCAGGAAGTCTGGTTGAAGTCTGCAAGCGGCCCAGACTTCCTGGTTGAACCGCGGGCTCAATTGAAGACGCCGACAGACCGCGGACGGAGGCAGGTAAGGCCCCCCCTCCCCCTTGGTCCCTTACCGGGCTCTGCCGCCGTCGCCGCACAGGCGGCGACAGCAGCAGGGCCCGGTAAACCTCCCGCCCTCCTCTCCCGGCCTTACCTGGCGCCACTCCCCTTCACTGCGGAGCTCCAATTCTGAGCCGGAGCTCCACGGTGAAGAGGAGTGGAGTATGGGCGGAGCGGCGTGGAGCGGGGGGTCCGTGCACACCCCTAGAATCTAGATGATGTTCTGCCCAGAGAAGGAGAGAGAGCCCACTCTGGCTTAGAGGTCCAGAGACTTGGTTCCTCCCTGACGGTTGATGTGTGCTTTTGCTGTGATGTTGTCTGTCCAGAGGAGAACTGACCGGAGGGAAAGTACTCATGCAAAGTGTTGTACCACCAGCCTGGCTGTCCAGAGTGCCAGTAGGACAGGCATTTCAACCTTGTAGCATGTGGAGGGGAACTGCACAAAAGCCAGGATGTGGCCCAATGAGGAGACCCAGAGGGCTGGATTGCAATTCCTAGAGGGCTGTTTTCGGCCCCCGGGCCTTCAGTTCCGTACCCCTGCTGTACATGAGTGTTGTGACTTCTGGTGACCTTGAACTGATTGGGATGGAGGTTCCTTTAACTACTAATAACATAGTGGTATTGGGGTTGTGGTTGGTATGAATGATTTAATAATAATAATAATAATAATAATAATAATAATAATAATAATAATAATAATAATAATTTTTATTTTATAACTTTGGATAACATGACAACAAGTCACAGAAATATAAACAACATTCTTTTCCTCCATCTTTCAGCTTCTATTGCAGGATAAAACGTCAAGATAATTCTTCTTTATCAACACCCTGGCACCAACACTGTTATCTTTTAGGCGCCAGGTCAAGACTTTTCTCTTCTCCCAGGCATTTAACAGCATTTAAGAACACTAAGTTTGTTTTTTAATGGACCCCCAGAACTGTTGTTTTAAATGGATACTGTTGTTTTTTATGTTTTTTATGGTTTTAAATTTTGTATATTTTTAATGTTCACTGTTTTTAACTTTTGTAAAAAGCCCAGAGAGCTTTGGCTATGGGGCGGTATATAAATGGAATGAATGAATGAATGAATGAATGAATGAATGAATGAATGAATAAATAAATAAATAAATAAACACTCACTCTGGTTCTCCTAATTGGGAGTCAGACATTCCCACCATACAACTGAAGGGTTGGTCCATAGACCAGCCAACGGTGCTGGTGGTGCCCTTCCATTGTTTTTGTGGCTTGTGTGGGGGAATAATGTTTGTCAACCCATAAAGAAAGGGTTTGGTTTAGTCAGTTCTTTTCACAGCTGGAGGGCTCGATCCTATGTATGTTTAGACAGGAAAAAGTCCTACAACTCCCAGCATTGGTAGGGCCTTTTTTCCTGTCTAAACATGCATGGGATTGCACCCTAATTGATTTTTCAGCCAGGGCAAAGTACTATTCCTTATTAAACTGTGGGCAGAATCCAACTCTAACACTCCATTAGCACAAGAGATGTTGTGCTAGTGGAAATTAGGCTCTGAACTCTACGCGAGAGAAGGATCCCACTGAAGATACGTTTGTGCAAGAGCAGTTGTGCAACTCGTTGTGCAACCAATTACGCATCACTGTTGTGCAAACCATTGTGCAATGGGTTCTTCAACCAGTTGTGCAAGCGTCATGGGCCACCGCTTGCCCAACAGAAAGCTTCCACGGAGCTCTGCTAGTGCAATTTAGTTTGCGTATTGACATCGTTAGATGCTGCTATGAAAGTCCAGTGTTCTCCTTCCAACTGGTGGTTTAAAGACTTTTTTAAAAGATCATTGGGGAAGGGCCTTTTCTTGGTCCTGGTGGCATCAGAGGTGCATTTCATGAAGACACAAGAGAGGCTTTTCTCAGTGGCTACTCCCAGGTTCTGGAACTCCCTGTTCATTTATTTGTTTTAGGATAAATTTTACATGGGTTTCTTATTTAAAATTTTGTTTCCCCTTTTCCAAGAAGGCCTCAAACTCCATTTCCTTGGTGGAAAGGTGGGACATAAATCAATCAAACAAAATCTTCCACGATTCCCTTACACCTTGGTGCTTCTGATGGCAAAGAGATTATTATTATTATTATTATTATTATTATTATTATTATTATTATTATTATTTATATAGCACCATCAATGTACATGGTGCTGTACAGAGTAGAACAGTAAATAGCAAGACCCTGCCGCATAGGCTTACATTCTAAGAAAATCATAATGAAACAATAAGGAGGGGAAGAGAATGCAAACAGGCACAGGGTAGGGTAAACAGGCACTGGGTAGGGTAAAACTAACAGTATAAAGTCAGAACAAAATCAAGTTTTAAAAGCTTTAGGAAAAAGAAAAGTTTTTAGCTGAGCTTTAAAAGCTGCGGTTGAACTTGTAGTTCTCAAATGTTCTGGAAGAGCATTCCAGGCGTAAGGGGCAGCAGAAGAAAATGGACGAGGCCGAGCAAGGGAAGTAGAGACCCTTGGGCAGGTGAGAAACATGGCATCAGAGGAGTGAAGAGCACGAGCGGGGCAATAGATTAAAGTTCCCTTCCAACTCTGAAATTTCTATGGGTAGAGCTATGACTGCAAACGCCTTCAAGCAATACTCTTAAGTTGGGGTCCCCAAACCTTTGGGGTCAGTGGTCCCATTTGGAATGTTGAGAGAATGTTATGGGTTCTCTCACAAAATGGCTGCCATGGGGGAGCTTGCCCATTCATAAAATGGCTGCCATAATAAGAAAACACTCATTTCCTAGAAGGCAAACCGGTGAGACTAAAAGAAAAGTAACCTGCCCATGAACAGTTGATAGATGGTAACATTCTGGTGGAATCAATGCTAGGGTGTTCCAAGAAAGCGTCAGATAGGTGATGGACGGAGATAACTCATTTCTCTTCCACTGACTAGACAAGGGAAAGGGGTGAGAGAGGTCCATGTCTGTGCTGAAACTGTGGCTAAGAAGAAGGCAGAGAACTGGCTTTGCTCTCTGCAGGAAATCCCATGGCACTGTGGGTTCCCCTAGAAATCTGACGGCAAACAGGAATCTGTTGGCAAGCAATGCTGTGATCTCTTATCTCAGGCTCAGCTTGTACACATGTGTAAATCAACCTCATATCACAGAAATGCCACAAGTCTCCGGGGACTTCCTTTTAAAGAAACTGAACTCCGGGGAAGTGCTGGAATCCCTGAAATGTCTCTCTGCTCAGCAATGGGTTGCAAACTCATAGCTTCTGGAAGCAGAGGAGGCTTGTAGCTTCAATGTCAGTGGGCAGCAAATCCAGTCCAAACCAGTCCAAACCCTAAAGGAGCTATCCAAGCCTTGAAGCACTGACTGCAAGCTACCTTAATTGTTTTTTACTGCCTCAAATGCGTTTACAGTTTTCTATGTTAAACCTTTTGTATTACGTGTTACCGTGTTGTGTTTTAGGATTTTATTTTATTTTTTCTGAACCACCCAGACAGGTTTAACTATTGGGCTACAGAGCTCAGAGGAAGAAGCAGGCTTGTTTTATCGCAGAGAACAGCAATTAGGGCATCTTTAAGGATCTGGGGCACAGCTCAGAAGATCCGGTCCCCATGCCTTTTTTAACAATTCGTACGGCTATTGGCCAATATAGAAATGTAATAAATGAATGAAAAACCAGTTCTGTAAGGCCTTAACTAGACCTACCTTATAATCCAGGATGGAGGAGGGAAGATCTCGCGCTGTGTTTCATGCGGGATCCCTCCTCCATTTACACGTGAGGCGCGACAACCTCAGGAAGAGAGGCGTCGCGCCTGCCATTTTTTTTATTTTTTAAAGGAGAAGCAGCGCACGAACGCTCATGCACTGAAGGTAAGTGGGTTTTTCATTTAATTTAGTTTCCCCGCTCTCCCCACCCTAACCCCAATGGGCGCAGCTCCAGACTCCGTGCAAGTAATCACGTGGAGCTTGGTCAAACCGCGGAAATGGGCCACACGTTCTGCGATCTCAGGCTCAGCCCAAGACTGCGGAAAAAGAAGGGCCGAATGGGAGGGCTCTATCCCAGGGCAAGGGAGGGATGATCCCTCCCTGATCCCAGGATCCCCTGTGTGTCATGTGGACACACAGGAACAATCCTGGCATTCGCCCCGTGATAAAACCCAGGGCCTTGCTAGACCTACCGCTGAATCCGGGGGTGAGGAGGGGCCAGGCCGTGCTAGAAATAGCGCAGCCTGTAGGCCCTGTCTAAACCTGAGGCGTGACAGGGCTGAGGGAAGCCCCGTCGCGTCCGCCATTTTTTTTCACTTAAAGCGGCCAAGTGTGCAGGAGCGCACCAACAGCCAGGTAAGTACTTTTTAAAAAAAATAGGGTCCCCCCTTCCCCTGTTTCCCCCACCATGAGCTCCCCTGACCCCCCCTGTCCCCACGTCCATGTCTCACCACCACCCTTGTCCCCACCTGCTGTGTCCTGCTGCCACCACCGCCACCAATGTCCCCAGTCACTCTGTCCTGCTGCTACTGCCGCCACCATCAGTGTCCCCAGCTGGCGTTTCCTGTTGTCACCATGTCCGGCCTGTGATGCGTGCTGTCGCCACGTCCAGCCGGGAGCGGAGCGCTGCGATGGGAGTGCTGCGGAACAGTCCACACGCCTGCGGTCCCTGCCTCAGCCCGACCTGAGCCTGAGACCTCGGGAAAAACCGGGCTAAATGGGATTTCACTTACCCCGCGTCCAGGGAGGTTTCACCCCTGCCTGACCCCGGGATTCCCTGTGCATCATCTGGACGCACAGGGGCGAGCACCGGGCTAAGCCTCCATCTAGTAAGGCCCCCAGTCTAGCTAAGGCCTAAGGCTGACATACTAGATAACAGGGTTATTCTCCCTCCAAGCCTTACACAATAGACCTATACATATAAGGTGTATGCCTTCATTTGTTTATTCAAGTATTACATTTCTATACATTTCTATATGATATATATATATATATATATATATATATATATATAGTGGTGGAGGGCCCACCATTCATTATCCCTCCAAGCCCTACACAACAGTCCTGTCTGAAGCGTATATATATATATATATATATATATATATATATATATATATATATTCTCCCAGAGCCATTTGAGGTTACCCCTGCTGGAAAATTGCTCTCTACAAAAGCTCCCTCAGCAGTAATTACCTAAATGGGGGGGAAGGGAGGGGTGATCCATTTAGAATCCACTTCATTGTGGGATTAGCTAATTAATTAACGGTTTCACTGACAACTCGAAGGAGAAGAGTGTGTTAAATGGGAGGCTGTAGTGCTTGATTTATGTGTTCTGATCACACACACACACACACACGCACATGCACAACCTCGGCCAGCTTTGCCCTCCCTCTCTCCTTCCGTCACGAACGCTGCCATGAAAACCTCAGCCGCTCAGGACAGCTCGATGGCTTCCTATGCATCCACAGTCTCTGGGGCTGGGGGTGGGGGGTGGGCGGGAGGTTCATTTCTTACTCAGCCAAATGGGGTGGGGGCTTGAGAACCCCAAATGCTGCAACAGAAGGTTGCGAGCTGGAAGAGACAATGGCGGGGACAGAGACAGAAGAATGGTGGCCGCTGAATTACGTGGCAAATGAATCTGGTCATGGAGTGAACTGTGCCCTGATGAGCCATTGCCCTCTTGGGGGGGGGGGGGGGCATCCATCTGCCCACCTCAGGCACACAAACACACTTGATTTCAGGGGAAGCGGAATGGATTTGGACAGTGGAGGCTGGTGGCTCAGATGTCAGTGGGGCGATGAATCCACTCCAGGTTTCAGTGAGAACCAGAGAGGACTCTAAAGAGAGAGATGGTGTGGTGTAGTGGCTAAAGTGTTGGACTGGGAGTCGGGAGATCCGGGTTCTACTCCCCACTTGGCCATGGAAACTCACTGGGTGGCTGTCACTGACTCTCAGCCCAGCCTACCTCAAAGGGTTGTTGTTGTGAGGATAAAATGGAGAAGAGGAGGAGGATCATGGGTTCCTTGGAGAAAAAAAGGCAGGATAGAAAAGCAACAAATAAATAAATAAATTGAGCTATCCAAGGTGCTGAAGCACCGTGGACAGCTCTTTTACCGTTTTGGCTGGGTCACTAGCTTCAGAAGAGAGACCCTAAGATTCCTAGGTAGAGCCACCATAAGCTAAGGCTAGGCAAATTTGTCAATTTCACTTCCTCTTGCATCTAGATAGAGAGATAGATAATGTCTCAAGTTCTTTCTCTCCCAGGTAGCAAGGACATTGTGGACATTGGTACATCCTTATTAAAATTGAAACTAAAATGCAATTCTCACCCATCTTTACTGGCCAGCTAATGAGGACTCTTGGTGGGGGGGAGAGGTGTTGTGGTGTAGTGGTTAGAACATTGGGCTGGGACTTGGGAGATCCCCAGTTGGCCATGGAAGCTCACTGGATGACTTTGGGCCAGTCATGGACTCTCAGCCTGATCTACCTCACAGGGTTGTTGTGAGGATAAAATGAAGAGGAGGAGGACCATCTAAGCCATCTTGGGTTCCTTGCAAGAGGAGAAAACAGCAGGATATAAATGAAATATTAATGATAGTAGTACCAATGCCCTGAATAATATTAATGTTGTTGTTGTTAAGAAGTACACCTGGGAGAAAGGCTGTGTAAGCAAGATGGGAAATGGTGGAATATAAATATAGTAGGAAGAAGGAGGAGGAGGAGGAGAAGGAGAAGAAGAAGGAGGAGGAGAAGAAGAAGAAGAAGAAGAAGAAGAAGAAGAAGAAGAAGAAGAAGAAGAAGAAGAAGAAGAAGACGACAACGACAATTGGAAAGGAGGAGGAGGAGGAGGAGGAGGAGGAGGAGGAGGAGGAGGAGGAGGAGAAGAAGAAGAAGAGAAGAAGAAGAAGAAGAAGAAGAAGAAGAAGAAGAAGAAGAAGAAGAAGAAGAAGAAGAAGAAGAAGACAACGACAATTGGAAAGGAGGAGGAGGAGGAGGAGGAGGAGGAGGAGGAGGAGGAGGAGAAGAAGAAGAAGAAGAAGAAGAAGAAGAAGAAGAAGAAGAAGAAGAAGAAGAAGAAGAAGAAGAAGAAGAAGAAGAAGAAGAAGAAGAAGAAATAATTAATCACTAACATGGTTGAATTCACAGGGATTCATGCCCAGACACTGAAGAGCCAAGCACTCAAAGACCTGGGCCTAGGCAGACAAGTCTGTTTCAATTTCTCCTGCATTTGCATTCTTTTTAAAGCCTCGATGCATTGTTTTCCCCGATTATGGAGAACTTTGTTTCCATTTCTCCAAAGAGGGGTGCTGAGGACTGCACGCAACTCCTGACATCCCTCCTGACTGAAAATGATGTCAAAGTAAGAGTGCGTGGAGAGCATTCCCAAATTGGGGTGACAACACCGAGAGGGCCCTTTCTGCCATCACCACTTGCTTCCCTTCAGATTATGGGGGGGGGACCCAGAGGAAGCTCTCCAACAATGATCTCTGGGTTGGGCAGGACATGAAGGGCCTTAAACACAAAGATCAGCGCCTTGAATTTAACCTGGAGGCAAGAATCAGAGCAACGGATGCAATATTACTTCAACCAGGATCTATTCCAGGGGTGGGCAACCTCAGGCCCATGGGCCGAATTCAGCCCTCGGAGGGGAGTAATCCCCACCCCTTTCCCCTGGCTCCACCCATAGGTGTGAGCAGCACATTTCATTAGGGTGTGCACCCTGGGAATTTTTTCTTTTAAAGGCGAACATTTATTGAATACTCAATCATAGAGGACATTATTTTTTATTCATAGGTATATTAAACACTATAGACACTGATGCCCTACTCTGCTTGCCTAGGAGGGCCATTGCAGCTGCTCAAGATGAGGCCTCATGGCCCAGTGGGTTTGGCTCCCAGCAGAGAGGCTCCAGGCAGAGCAATTCCTTTTCATTCCTGCTGCTGAGAATAATGGTGCACTCTTGGAGGCATGGTGGCGGAGTAGCCAGAGGGCAGCTGAAGGGCTGTTCCCACTGCATCTGGATTCCTACTCAATGGCCTCCTCAATTTGGCACTTATTTTTTGAGACCTTAGGGTGTGCCTGGGCACACCTGGCACACCCCTGGTGCACCCCTATGGCTCCACCCCCTTTCCCACAACCAATAACCATCCCCCATCTTGTGTGCGGTTCGTCCCCTATTCAAAAAGGTTGAAATGCCTTTCCTGAGGCTTAGTGGCTGGCACTAGGAGCTTTAAGCAAAAATATACATCTCCAGGTGCCTACTCCGAGAGAGGCTCGGAGTGTGGCAACGAGGGACAGGGCCTTTTCGGTGGTGGCCCCCAGACTATGGAACAATCTCCCTGACGAGGCTCGCCTGGCACCAACGCTGCTATCTTTCCAGCGCCAGGTTAAAACTTTCCTCTTTGCCCAGGCATACGGCAGCACATCTTAATCACCCACATGTTTAGTCTTTTAACGGTTTTTAATGCTTTATGTGTGTATGCTTCATCTTCAGCAGGAGAGGCTGTGGATGTGTTGGAATGGTGCCTGGCTGTGACAATGGACTGGATGAGGGCTAATAAACTTAAACTCAATCCAGACAAGACTGAGATACTGTTAGTAGGTGACTCCGCTGACAGGACGTGGGGTGTTCTACCAGTTCTGGATGGGATTGCACTCACCCTGAAGGAGCAGGTTTGTAGCTTCGGGGTTCTTTTAGACCCATCATGGTCACTTGAGGCTCAGGTGACCTCAGTGGCACGGAGTGCCTTCTACAATGTCCGGTTGGTGGCCCAGCTACGCCCCTATCTAGACAGGGATAACCTGGCTTCAGTTGTCCATGCTCTGGTAACCTCCAAGTTAGATTACTGCAATGCGCTCTACGTAGGGCTGCCTTTGAAGATGGTTTGGAAGCTGCAGCTCGTGCAAAATGCAGCGGCCAGATTGATTTCGGGAACCAGAAGGTTCGACCATATAACACCTGCTCTGGTCCGCTTGCACTGGCTGCCTGTATGTTTCCGAGCCCAATTCAAGGTGCTGGTTTTGACCTATAAAGCCTTACACGGCTTGGGACCACAATACCTGATGGAATGCCTCTCCTGACATGAACCTACCTGTACACTACGCTCAACATCTAAGGTCCTCCTCTGGGTGCCTACTCCGAGAGAGGCTCGGAGTGTGGCAACAAGGGACAGGGCCTCTTCGGTGGTGGCCCCCAGACTATGGAATGATCTCCCTGACAAGGCTCGCCTGGCACCAACGCTGCTACCTTTCCAGTGCCAGGTTAAAACTTTCCTCTTTGCCCAGGCATATGGCAGCACATCTTAATCACCCACATGTTTAGTTTTTTAATGGTTTTTAATGCTTTATGTGTGTATGTTCTGTGTTTTAGAATTTTAAATTTTGTATACCCGTTTTTATCTTAATTTTAGAATTTCTGTAAACCACCCAGAGAGCCCTGGCTATGGGAGCAGTATATAAGTGCAATAAATAAATAAATAAATAAATAAAATATGCTCTGTGTTTTAAAATTTTAAATTTTGTATACTTGTTTTTATCTCAATTTTAGAATTTCTGTAAACCGCCCAGAGAGCTCTGGCTAAGGGGGCGGTATAGAAGTGAAATAAATAAATAAATAAAAATTTCATTTTGTCTTTTCGGGCCGCCCCCTTTGCTTTGGCCATGCCCCCAATTGGGCTGGGCTTCTCCAAAAAATCTTCTACAGAATTGAAAGCAGCCCTCTGGCTGGGAGAGGTTCCCCGACCCATATCTATTAGGAGGCAAATTTTTGTGATTCGGTTCCTACGTACCTCCATCCATTCTTTTTTCTTGAGAGCGCACGGGAGAGCATGGTGCGAATTGCCCGGCATGAGTGACAGGCCTGGGAGTCAGGACTTCGGGGACGGAGGAAGAAAAGATTTGCTGTCGCCGGATGAATACAAGAGAGGGAAGTCGTTGAATTAGTGCTGTTTGCAGAGCAAACACTGCCAGGTTGGGGGAGGCAGGAGGCCGGTTTAACGGCACAGTCCTTTATTTGTTGTCAAACATTCTCCGAAAGCCCCCAATTCCTCAAGTTCTGAGACTGTCATCAAAACACAGCTTACAGAGCAGTGAAGGGGGGAGAGAGAAGAGGAAGAGAGAGCTAAGGAAGGAGAGAGAGAGAGAGAGAGAGAGAGAGAGAGAGAGAGAGAGAGAGAGAGAGAGAGAGCGCTCTGAAGTGAATTGCCTAAAGTAAGCAGTATTTATTTAATATTTTATGGAGTCGTTAAAGGCTCCAGGCTTATTAAAGTTCTCAAACAAGGTGCCAGAAGACTGGAAGAGATTCAAATTGGACTTAATTAGAAGATAGGTTGGAAATATGGGTGTGTAGGGGGGAGATACCAACCTACTCCCAAATGCAATATTTTTTAATATATATATATATAAAATACAGAAGACTTGGAAACAGACATAGCTTTTTAATTCATCTTGGGTGTTCTGAGCATGTGAAATGATGAAGCAGGATGCCAGAGATCCTTGCCATATGCCCATGAGGGGATGGCCAGGGGTGGCCAGACTTCAGCCCCCAAAGCAAAGCCATCTGGCTTTCAGCCGGCTCGCCTGGGCAGGTGTTGATGGTGTGAATCAGTGGAGGCTGGTGGATCCCATGTCAGTGGGGTGGCGAAACCGCTCCGGGTTTCAATCAGAACCAGCCAGGAGCTATCCAAGGTGTGGGACATCTACTACTGACATTGGAGCCATAAGCCTCCCCTGATGAGAATAAAGGCAATGCTCATGGTTTTACTCTGGAGGAAAAGCAACAATAAAAATGCCAAGAGCCCAGCTGGATCTGACCAGACAACCTCTCGGGGGGGGGGGGGGACACATTTGCCAGTTTGTGAAACCATCATGAGCACCGCCACAAAATGGCTGCCATGGGAGGCGTGGCTAGTCACAAAGAATGAGTGACATCCCCCAAAGGTCTGAGCACGAGGCTGAGATGGGATCTGAGCCCCAACAACTCCCTTGAACCCATATTTTCAGCATCAAGAGAATTAATTCAATTCATTCATTTTTTAAAAAAAGTGGAAGGGGGGAAAAGACACTTTCATGGGGACCAAGGAAGTTGTCCATGGATGCACTGCTTCTTGGAGGCACCATGTTGCCTATTCTGGGAGCCAGCCAGATGGAGCCAAGGAAGGTCACAAACAGGGGCATGAATGCAACAGAAGGAGAGGAAGAAGTCGTCCGTCATCCCTCCATCATGCCTGGATCTGTGTGAGACCATCAGGGAGAGAGGAAGCAGAAGCAGGTAGCCATTGCCTGTTGCACTCTGGAACTAAGAATCTACTTGCTTTTTTTCCTCTTCCCTCCCAATCCCCTTTCCTCTTGTGTCATTTTTTTTAGACTGTAAAAAATTGTGTCATTTTTTTTCTTAAGATTGTTAGCCTGTGAGCAGAGGCTCTTTTAAGATATATCTTTGTAGGCTGCCTTGGAAGCCTTTTGGGCTAAAGACCAGGATTTTTTTAAAAAAAACCCACTGTATTTAAATATTAAATAAATAAACAGACCTTCCCTGCTTTTGTTGACTCTAGCAGCAGCAGCAGCATAGAGTATTCATAAATATGTTGCCCCCAAAGATGGAGGTTTCCCTTTGTGCTCATGGGGAGAAATGTGTCCTGTTCACATTTTAAGGTGAATTTCCCCCGTTTCTCACTTTTGAATGGCAACGAGGACGGAAACTCTTCCTTGAATTGCCCATTCTTGGTAGAAACTCTAATCATATACAAGACCTTCTCATGGTATCTCACTATGGAGAGTACATCAGCACGCATGCACACATGTACATGTGCTCACAAAACAAAGCCTCGCTGAGTGCATGAAGGCCTGTGTGCGGATTACCCAGGGTACATGACACAGTGAATGCAGCAGAACGCTTAGCCAATTGAACCAGTGTTGATACCCTGAGAAACGTCCCTCACTCTTTGTGGTAGAGGCTTGATCCCTCGGAAGATCCCATCGGAATGTCCCAAGTTCAACTTTCAACTGAAGTCTTTCAGCCATTTCTTGTCGGACTTGGTTTACTGACCCCTCACCATCCTGGTCATTCTTATCTGCGCATGCTTCAGTATGTCAACATCCTTCTTAAAATATGGTGCTGCCTAGAACTGGGCATAGCTGTGGCCCTCGCTCTGACATACAGCTCCTTTGCCTGGAAATGTCCCAGTTCCAGTCTCCAGGTAAGGCAGTCTGGGAAAGATACCTATCTGAAACTGAGGGATGAGTCTTGGAGCGCACCGAAATTTATTTATTTATTTATTTTATTTATTACATTTTTATACCGCCCAATGGCCAAAGCTCTCTGGGCGGTTCACAAAAATTAAAACCGCGAAAAGCATAATAAAACCACAAACAGTCTAAAAACACAAATACAAAATACAATATAAAAAGCACAACCAGGATAAAAACCACACAGCAGAATCTGATATAGGTTAAAATACGGAATTAAAACAGCAAAGTTTAAATTTAAGTTAAATTAGGTGTTAAAATACTGAGGAAAATTAAAAGGTCTTCAGCTGGTGATGGAAGGAGTACAGTGTAGGCGCCAGGCGGACCACTCTGGGGAGCTTGTTCCACAGCCGGGGTGCCACAGCAGAGAAGGCCTTCCTCCTGGTAGCCACCTGCCTCACTTCCTTTGGCAGGGGCTCATGGAGAAGGACCCCTATGGATGATCTTAAGGTCCGGACAGGTACATATGGGAGGAGGCGTTCCTTCGAATAACCTGGCCCCAAGCTGTTTAGGGCTTTGAATGTTAGTAACAGCACTTTGAATCGGGCCCGGACCTGGACTGGCAACCATTGTAAAAGGACTGGCGTAATGTGATCTCACTGGCCAGTCCCTGTTAGTAAACGGGCTGTCCTGTTTTGTACCAGCTGAAGTTTCTGGACCATTTTCAAAGGCAGCCCCACGTATAACGCATTGCAGCAATCCAAACAAGAGGTTATCAAAGCATCAGGGCTAATCGTGAAAATTCTCCTTCACTTCACTCTAAAGCTCAGTTTGGGTTGCTTCTCTTTTCATTTCTAACCCATTTTTTTCAATTCGTTCAAATGGGAAAGCTACAATTTGGGGCACATTTTTCCAGAGTGCACACTCCCCCACCCCCACCCCACCCACCCCCACACACACCATTGACTTAAGTACAAAAGTGCATGGTTTGTTTCGGTTGTTTTTAATGTGCGTTCCAAACTGCACTCTTTTTTTCTTTTTCAAACCCATTTTTCTAACACCATCACAAGTTGGGGAATCCATTGCCCTAACCAGCGTGATTTCAGTACCGGGCGAAATGAACAAAAGATCTGTGAAGTCCTATGTGAGGCCAAACAGTTCATCTTCTTTAATGAAGAATGTTGAAAAGCTCTGTCCTCCCTTTGTTTCCTAATCATCCCTTTCCATTTTATCTTCTTCGGGGTCTCAGGGGTGCCAAATCCGCTCAGCAGCAATGATGGTCTGGCTGAGTTATTGCTACTTATTATTTCTATTAGAGCTGTGCACGGACCCCCCCGATCTGCTCCGGTTCCCGATCCGCAACTTCCAGATTGGGTCCGCTCTGCCCCGTGTCGATAAGCCTCTCTACCCACTCACAACTTACCTGCCTCCATCGTGGTCTGGCGGCGGCTTCAACTAAGGCTGAAGACTCAAACAGGAAGACCAGGCTACAGCCGTGGCCTGGTCTTCCGGTTTGAATTCTCGGCCTTAGTTGAAGCCACCACAGGACCGCGAAGGAGCCAGGTAAGCTGCCCTCCCCCCTGCCCCTTACCTGGCTCCACCGCCATCGCCACATGGACAGTGGTGGCAGTGCCAGGTAAGACTCCCCTCCCTCCTCCCCCCTTATCTGGCTCCGCTGCGGTCCAGCGGCAGCCTCAGTTGAAGCTGCCGCCAGACGGTGACGGAGCCAGGTAAGCCTCCCTCCCCCTTGCCCCTTATCTGGCTCTGTCGCTGACACATTATTGAGCACATAGCCTTGTGCTGAGTACATGTGGAGGACACTTCTTTGCATTCACTATTAGCGTCTACAAATCCATTCCTCCTTAGGCCCCTGTTGTGTAGGCCAAGGGTGGGCAGCAAGCAGCTGCGGCCTGGTCTTCCGGTTTGAGTCCTCAGGCTCAGATAAAGCTGCTGCTGGAACGTGATGGACTTAGGTAAGACCCTGCCCCCTGCCCCCTTACCTGGCTTCGCCGCCATCGCTGCATGGACTGCAGTGGCAGCGGCGCCAGGTAAGCCCCCCTCCTCCCCCCTTACCTGTGTCCATCATGTTCCAGCAGTGGCTTCAACTGAGGCCAGCTCCCTGTGGAGCTCTGGCTCCAAATAAGAGCTCTGCAGCAGCGGCACCAGCACCAGGTAAGGTCCACCTCCCTCCTCCCCCCTTACCTGCATCTGTCGCAGTCCGGCGGCTGCTTCAACTGAGCCCAAGGACTCAAACAGGAAGACCAGGCCACAGCTGCGGTCTGGTCTTCAAGTTTGAGCCTCAGCCTCAGGTGAAGCCGCTGCCGGAACATGACGGACTCAGGTAAGACCCTATCCCCTTACCTGGCTCCGCTGCTGTCGCCGCATGGACTGTGGTGGCGGTGACGGTGCCAGGTAAGGCCCCCTCCCTCTGTCCCCTTACCTGGCTCTGCTGCCATCACCACATGGCCTGTGGCAGCGCCAGGTAAGCCCCCACTTACCTTTTTTTTGGAGCTCCGGATCGAGGCGAAGGATCCATTTGGTCTCGATCCTCTTCGCCTCGATCCGCAGCCCCACCGACCCGCTTTGTCTCCACCTTTGTCAGAGGCGAATCAGGCTGCCTCACTATTGCTTCTACGCTCTGATGTGAAGCGGAGCACAGCCCTACTATAAAGCAACAATGTGGCTCCTGCCTTTTATATACTGCTTTCATACCACTTTTATTGTGGAATATCCTGTTTGGTGTAGATGAGCCCGTAGGCTATGAATCATGCCCAGAGAGCGTCAGCTATTGGGCAGTATAAAAATGCAATAAATAAATATTATATTATAGAGGTGGAGGTAGTGGTAGAGTTACTGTTTTGTTTTTTAAAAGGTCTTATAATTTTTTCTCCATGAGAGCCGGTGTCCTTTTAAAAAAAACTTAATTAAATGCGTTTCAATCTTAAAACATTTAAAACATTTAAAATACATAACAATTTTAAAAGACCTAGGCATAGACTGTGGTCCAGGTTA